>NC_091453.1:4944280-5156058 GCF_964237555.1 Oryctolagus cuniculus | reverse complement strand
GGTTTGAGGAGAAATGGCATATTGGCATCATCTCATAGTATCCCCCCAATGGGTATGCTGGGTACATAAGGCACACCAGCATACTATAGGGGTGTCTGTTTGGAATGCCCCCCCTGAAATGTGTGCCCTGTGGTTTCAGACAGGAAACACAAGAGATCCTATTTAAAATTGCATGGCTGAAGCTAGTGCTTTGGCACAGGTTGAGCCTCTGCCTGCAGTGCTGGCATCCTATATGGGCATAAGTTTGAGTCCTGGCTGCTGCACTTCCAATCCAGCTCCCTACTAATGCACCTGGGAAAGTAGTGGAAGATAGAGCTCCTGGCTCCTGGCTTTAGATCAGCCCAGCTCCAGCTGTTGTGGCCATCTGGGGAGTGAACCAGCAGATGGAAGACCTGTCTCTCCCTCTCTCTAAATCTCTGTCTCTCAAATAAATCGCAAAAAAAAAAAAATAATAATAATAATAATAGCATGGCTGGCCCTTCATGGGTTTCTCAAAGAAATGAGAGGGACCATTGCTGTTTAGAGTCCTCCAGTTAGCACTGAGCTCGATGTGGCCTGGCCTGCAGAGTCATCTCTCACTACTGAGGAACCTAAAAGGCTTGTCCTCCTGCCTGCTCCCTACCACAATTCCCAAGGCCCAGGGCTTGCTCACTGCCAGGCAGGGTGGTGGCAAGTTTCACAAGCTAATCCCAGTGTGCAGAGTGACTGGGTTGCCTTTAGTTTCCTCTGCATTTTTGGGTTATTTGCTTTGGCACAGGGCCACTATGTTCAGCTCTTCCCAAGTTGGAGCGCATTCTCAGAAAGGGCTGGTCCCACCATCCTCATCTTAGTCGACGCCAAAGTCTGGTTTCATTTTTTCATTAAACTGCCATTGGTAACTTTCATTGAGCAGAATGACAACACGTCCAACTGTCTTCATTCAATTTTTTGCATAACAGAGGGCCTTTTTTTTTTTTTTACCTCCCATGAGAATGCGTGATTTATCTCCTTCATTGTGCAATAGGCTCACCACTGTTACAACTAACACAATGTTCTGGATAAAAATGTTGCTGTTTCACATGGTGACTTCACTCAAGCTGGCAGTGACTGGTCTCTCACCTACATCCACCAGAGCCCACAATGGGGGGTGGCAGCAGGTGGGGTGGGGATCACATCAACAGAGGCCTCCCTGGTTTGATTGAGGTGCTGTGAAGGGCTAGGACCACCTTTTGCCCATCTTCTTCTGCCTAGGGTCTGGCACATAGTAGCTATGGTAGCGACCAGTGCTCTTTACCAGGTATTACCAACTCTTCACTTCCTGGGCCCTCAAGGGCAGCATTTCCTGGCCCTCTGTGCCTGGGTGCAACTATGGCAAAAGCTCACACGCATGGGTTGGGAGCAGAAGTGTTGCACATCACTTCTAGGCTAAGCATTTAAATGCTTGGGCTCCAGCTCAGTACCCAGACATGTTTGAGAAGGCGGTTTGCTCAGTTAATACTGGGTTGCTCAGTGATTGCCATGGGTAGAGCTCCCCTTCTAACCTGTGATGAACACGTTGAATGAATGAATGAATGAACGAACAACTTAACAAGAAGACACCTCAAAGCAGTGTTGCTCTGGAGTTTCTGTAAAGGAGAGACTCGGGCATGGTAATCTGATTACAGGTATGAGAGACCATGAGCATATTGGCTAGGGAACTTGCTTTGTTTGTATACTATACTGTTTTAATTAGATACCTCTTATTGGGGGTGTGGGAGAGTTGATGGAGATTAAGGGACGGGGGCTAAAGTACCCCAAACCAGCCCTTGGCACTGTCATGGGTGTTCTGATTGCCTTTGTCACCGCCTGCACATTTTCCAAGTGGGGAAACTGAGACCAAAATGGACTAAGTGACAAAGCTGACGGACACCAAGCCCCTCACTTCTTGTCGGTCGGCCCAGTGCTCTTGCCATCCCATCTTTCTACCCTTCACAGCCAGCTGTAAAGAGAGCGAGGGCTCAGGAGCCACGCTGAGTGACCCTAGCCCTGGCTCTGCTACTGCTGCACAGTCCTCAGTGGGTTGCCACGAGACTTATGTTAACTCAAGGGTGAAGCATGTGAACACCTGACAACGCCCGTTGCCAGTGGTGGTGGTTGTTCTAGATCCTCATCCCACTGCCTTCACTTATTCTCTTCCCACTCTCCTTTCCCTCGGGAAGTGATGACCGAGACCATTGTGTGGGGTGTCTACAGACTATTTGGCCACAGGTAGATTGCTTTCGATGTTCTCAGGAGAGCAGGGCGTGGAGCGCTGGCGAGTTGTTCTCCTGGGCCACATCGCTTTGCGCTCCGCACTAGGCAGCCCACCAGTGGGAGGGGGCAAGGAGACAAGGCTTTCTGCCCTCCTTACTCAGCCTCTGGGCTGCCTGCTGATCCATGCACGCCTGGCCATCAAAACCAACACTGGCTCAAACACCCTGTGGGCAAGAGCCATTGCTGGGACATTAGCCCGGGGGCTTTGGCCAAATAGTCAACCGCAAATCCTAAGCACCCATGGCCTGCCTTCCTTCAGGTCACCATCCAGTACCTGCGTAGGAGGCGCAGGAGCAGGGCTTCCTGTCCCAGGAAGGGCTCAGAGTCCCTTGGAGGAGGGCCACGGTGGCCTCTTTAGTCACAGCCTCCTTCCTTTCTGCCGGTCCCAATACGGCAGTTCTGTTGGTCTGATAGTGTGTGTCAGGGGGAATGAAAGCTTTGCTGGAAGTGTATCAAAATATGAATTTTTAATTTTAGGGTAAGAACTGACTCATTTTTTTTTAAGACATATTTCCTTAAACTACAAGTTTGTTTAAAGGAAAAGCATACTTATTCTGGTATCTTAATTTTAGATACTCAAGTAGTTTTCAATATAAGATATACCTATTTTAACTTTGTTTTTGACAGGCAGAGTTAGAGAGAGAGAGAGAGAGAGAGAGAGAGAGAGAGAGAGAGAGAGGTCTTCCTTCTGTTGGTTCACCCCCAAATGGCCGCTACGGCCAGCTCACTGCGCCAATCCGAAGCCAGGAGCCAGGTGCTTCTCCTGGTCTCCTATGCGGGTGCAGGGCCCAAGCACTTGGGCCATCCTTCACTGCCTTCCCAGGCCACAGCAGAGAGCTGGACTGGAGGAAGAGCAACCAGGACAGAATCCAGCATCCCGACCGGGACTAGAACCCCAGGTGCCAGCGCCGCAGGCAGAGGATTAGCCAAGTGAGCCGCGCCACTGGCCTTAACTTCTTATTGAAGTAAAACACAGAGCAGTGCCCATGCAGTCCTTACAAGAGTAGCCCAGGGAATTCTCCCAAATGGAATAGAGCCATGTACTACCTGATGATGTTTCAGTCAAGAAAGGAATCCATCTATGACAATAGTCCCCACAGCTAGGGCTGGGCTGGGCCAAAGCCAGGAGCCAGGAATTGCATCTGGGTCTCCCACAAAGATTCAGGGGCCCAAGCACTTGGGCCATTCTCTGCTGCTTTCCCAGATGCATTAGCAATGAGCTGGGTGGGAAGCATAGTAGGTGGGATTCCAACTGGCACTCCAATATGGGATGCTGGCGTCTCAAGTGCTTTAACCAATTGCACCACAATGCCAGTCCCAACCTGTTTTATTTTTTATAGAAACAGAAGCACATAGCATGTATACTTTTGTGTCTCACCTCCTTGGTTGAACCTCCTTTATAAGGTCGGTACAGGTTCAGCATCACAATAGCTCACGCCTTTGCATTGTGGCCTGGTATTCCATTTTGAGACTATCCTCCACAATGTTTGTAATCTGTTGCTGCTGCTGCTGGACATTTGGGTAGTTTCTAACTACAGCTATTACCAATATAGAGTGGTACAGTGTTCTAGCACGTCGCCTTCAGGAAACATACACACTCAGTTGTACTGAGTACACACCTAGAGAGGGAATTGCTGGCGGGGGCTGGGAGGCAGGGAGTCCTACGCTCAGCTTTGGTGCATTCTGTCAGAGTTTTCCAAAATGCTTGCAGCAATTTCCACTCCTCCTGGCAGTGCATGAGAGTTTGGGTGACTGTACACGCTACAAAGTCTATTTTGTCACAAGTCAAATATATGTGCTAATTCAAATGGAAATAATTGAGCCTTCCTGAGTAAGACCGAGCCTGTTTATGAAATACCCGGTGTGCCTGCTCCTAACTTCTCACTTGTTATGTAACCCAAAGCAGCTCGCTGACCTCCAGTCCTCCTCAATTCAACCAGTCAAGAGCCTCTGGGAAAACACTGGCCATTCATTCATGCGTCTAGCATGTTGTGAGTGTTAACAAATTGGTGTCTGCAAAACAAACGCAGCCCCTCGTGCCAAGCGCCCTGGTGTGTCTGATCCAGCGCGCCAGCCAGGGTGTGCTCTGCAGACGCACCCTCATCAACATCGCACCTCCAGGGCCCAGAGCACGATTCAGAATCCGCAAGTTTATTGCGCTCCCAAGGAAAACCGAAAACCAGCATGTTCGCCTGCGAATTTCAAAAGAGAAGGGTACTTTTCAAGGGATAAAGCACTTCCCAAGCACAATTCTGAGAGTTTGTTTTCTCTTAGTCTTGCCAACTGGTTTTCCTTGTAGAATTGGGCTCCCGTTTCTGCATCTGTAAAAAAGTGGGATGCTTGGACAGTTGCATAGAGGCTCTATAAGCCCTGTCTAGATTTAGCTTCTACTCTAACGAACGTACAGAGCACTCAGGGGAGGGGCAGTTTACGAAGTGACAGAGTCCAGGCAGAGGGGAGCAGGGCCACTTCGTAAACTGCCCCTCCCCTGAGCGGACAGAGCGCTAAGTGCTCTGTGTATGGTGCCCTTTCTCAGGCCTTTTCTACCGGTCTCTCCAAAGCACCCCCTCAAGTAGTCTGGCATCTCATTTCTACATTCAGGAACATTCTGGTAACGGGGTCACCTGGGGCTCCCACCCAGCACAGCACATGGTGCTGGAAGTGGCAAGACAGGCATTTGGGCATCAGGGTGGCCCCTAAAGGTGAGCGGCTGGTTCCGGAAGTTGGGGACCCCAAGGAAGGGCACATATGATCAGGTACACGGCATCTGAGGATCTAGAAGTCCAGGGAGCCAAGAGTGCTGCGGGGACCCTGGCCAGGGTGGCGTGGGCAGCCAGGCTCACGGTCCCCACCCCACCCCCAGCCCACCGCCCTGAGCCCCCAGGGTTCGGGCAGCCCAGCCCGCACTGCTTGCTCACACCCGCCTCTCTCAGCGCCCCGCCCGCTCCCCACCTCCGCGCCCAGCTTCAGCCGCCGCCGCCGAACACCGGACGCGCCACGCTGCGCTGGGCAGCTCGGAGCCCGCGGGCAAGCGGTCCGGGAGAGCGGGGGCGGCGCCCAGCCCGGGGGAGGGAGGAGGAGGAGGAGGAACGCAGCCGGAGCGAAGGGGGAAAAGGAGGGCCGGAGGGCGCCCGCAGCCAGCCCGTCGCCGGGATCGGCAGGTAAGCACCCGCGCCCAGATGGCTCCGTCTGTCCCCTTAGACCGAGCCCAGAGAGCTGGCGACCGGCACCCGAGGCTCGGGACCCGGAGGGTGATGGCCCAGCGGGGCGGACGCTCCCTCCTCCTGGCCGCGGATCTGAGCCGGAGTTCGGGGCTGTCCCGAAAGGCTGAGGCCGGCCCGGCGACAGTGCAAAACCGTGCGCCCTCGGACAGAGGACTCTGGGGACGTAAACTCTGAGGGGGGGACGTGTGTATCCCAAACCTTTAAACCCACTCAGGCGCTCCCCACTTCTCTGGGAAACCAAGCCACGAGCCTTAACTCGTGGCGCGGGCCGACTGCGAGACGCCAGCTCCCGGGGACGGGGACTCGGTTTACCGCGCAGGGCAGTGGGTGTGGCAGTGCCTGTGGAGCGCGAGCGAGCAGCCCCAGCGCTGGCGCGGGACGGCTTGGCGCAGCACCACCTGGCGGGGTCCAGAGCAGGTGGCCCTGGGCGCGACGGCTTGGAGCCGCAGACCCGAGCCAGGGGGTGAACACCGGCGGTGGTCCGGGGCTCTGCGCACTTCGGCAGGAGCTTGAGTTCTGAGGGAAAGAAAGAGGAGCAGCCAGAGGTTTCCCGTGGCTGCCGCGACAGTGACACTCCTCAGCCTGTACTGTGCGCCCGAATCCCTTGAGGATCTCCTCAAAATGAGATTCAGGTTCCTTAGGTCTGGGGTGGGGCCTGGGCGTCTGCATTTCTAACCCGCGCCCGGATGCTGCTACCGCCGCCCATGGCTCACAGGCTCTACAGAAGTAATTTTTGTCCAACGGGCTGAAAAGCTTCAGATAAGTGCGAGACCGGGAGGACTTCACAGCTGCACCTCCACCCCCCACACACACACATCGAAAGCAGTGCTGTTCACTTCATAGAAGTGCTTTACTTACCAGCTTTCCAGCCAGATACGCTCGCTCATATATTACAGCAGAGCTGGCTTCAGGAGCAAGCCAACCGCACTTGGTTTCATGCTGAAATTCGTAATGATCGTAGGCCAAAGGAACCGCGCATTCATTGTGCCCTGAGCCCCACCAATTCCGCAGTGGATCTGGAGAGCTCCCAGAGGTGGGTAAGGACCCCTTTTCCTTGATCAAGGGGTTCAGGCTGCTGGATGAAGTGAAGGAAGAGCAGCAAGGTGTCGCAGTAAGGTTATCTTAAGCGAGCCTGGGAGTATCACCCCAGTCAGACAAGGTATGACAAAAAATCTACTGCTCTTTAAGTCTTAATAATGCATTAAGAGCTCAATTATTAATAGATAATATAATTAAGGTTGATGTCCAAATAATCCATAAGGTAATTGACAAGGTGCATTATTTCCAGAGGATTGGGGAGAGGAGACTATTTCGTGTGGCATAAAATTTTGTTTAGTTGCGATCGAAAAGGAGCTGGACATTGCTTGGTTTGGCTGCTTTTCCAGCTCCAACGCAAGGCTGGAAAATAGAAAGTGGCCAAACTTTGTAGCTGGTCGGGGGGATTGTTTTGCAGGGCCTCAGAGCCATGCCACGCCGGATAAGATTCCCTTCTGCTTTCATCATCCCCACATCCCGGCAAGGTAACTTTCATTAAAAGAGGGATAGAGCAGACGTAGCTATTGAAAAACACTGAAGTGACAGAGAGCCAGCCACGATGTTTTGTCTGTGAATAACTCTGGCCAAAAAACCAGATTCCAGGTGTGTGTACTTTTCTAGAAAAAAATGTTTGAAATACAGAAAAGGAAAAAAATGAACTCTATTTATGGATATGATTTTTGTTCAGCAGAGGGAGAAAGAGGTCTGAGAAGGAGTTTCACTGGCAGGTTTGGCAGGCAAAGGGAAGCCGCTGTGTTTTTGGTACCATGAACAACCTTCCAGAAATGGCAGAGTGAGTTTGCTCAGGTGTTAGGGAGAACCAGCAAAGAAGCTGACTTTCCACGGCTGACGGAGTCATTCTGGGCGCTCGGGGAGGGCCATCATGACCTATGTTCCTGGTGCTTTTTCTGCTTAGATGAAACCAACAGACACATTTTTCTGTTTTGCTGCCTGAGAGTGCCAAGTCACTTTCAAATACAAGAGGCAAACTGGGAAGAGCACTGCTGATTAAAAGGGAGACCGGGATGTGTTTCCGTGAGGCTAAGAGTTCTAAAGAGAGAAAGGAGAGATTCTAAGAAATGTGCTAAACATTTGGGGGGCATTATCACAAAATAAATTCCTTCAATCAGATAAGATTGTGGTGACTTGCTCTCACTTTGTAAATCTGTTTACTTAATTCTTCACTCTATTCATGTTTTTAATTAATTTTCTTTTTTTACTCTACTCATTTGAAAGGAGGCAGGGTGGGAGAGAGAGAAAGGGAGAGAGTGAGAGAGTGTTCCCATTTGCTGGTTCTCTCCCTATATTCCTGCACTGGCTTGGACTAGGCAGGGCTGAGGTCAGGAGATGGAAACTCAGTTGAGGTCCCCTGTGTGGGTGTCAGAAACCCACCTATTTGGACCATCACTTGCTGCCTCCAAGGGTCGGCGTTTTTGGGAAACTGGAGCCAGGTATCAAACTCAGGTACCCCATCCAATACAGAACACAGGCTTGTTAACTGCTGGCCTAAAAGCCTGCCCCTAGTTCATGTTTTTAAAATTCTGGTTTATTTGTACAGTTCTAGAGGTTTTGACAAATGCACAGTCACCACCATATCAAGTGACCACCACCATATCAAGACAGAAGAATTCCCTCACTCAAAGCAGCTGCCTCCGATTCAAGGTGGTCCATTCCTCCTGCCCCCTCAGCCCGGGAAGCCAGTGATTGGCTTTCTGTCCCTTGGAGTTTTTCTCTCAGAATATTTCTGTAAATGAACTCATGTACCATGTAGCCCGAGTCTGGCCTCTTTCCCCAAGCGCAGTACATGCGAGACTCATCTGTGTTCTTGTACGGCTCAAGAATCTGTTCCTTTTTATTGCTGAGTAACATTCCTCATTGTTTATCCTTGTGGCAACTCTCGATGATTATGAATAAAGGCAACGTAAACATTGCCATTCAGCTTTTTGTCTGAACACAGGTTTTCCTTTCACTGGGGTACACACCTGTGTTACCTTTGTGAAAACTGCCTCACTTCTCCAAAGTGGCAGTACCGCCCTGCACTGGGCCGAGCAGTGCGGCACAGGCACAGCTGCTTCGCCTCAGCCTCCTCCCCTGCACTTGATCTTGCTGCGTTGTTTCATTTGAGCCATTCGGGCAGGTTCGCTGTGGCCCCATTTCCTGCCTTTAGTTTGTTCTTTGATCATGTTGAACGTCTTCCAAGGTACTTTTTGGTCATTTGTGCATCTTTGCTTGTGAAGTGTCTTCTTTCATTGTGTTTGTCCAATCATTGAATCGTAAGAGTTCTTTGTATATCTGAATGCAAGTTTGATGTATTGCAAATGTTTTTAGTCTGTAGCTTACCTTTTCTTTTTTTTTTTTTTAAAGTTTTATTTATTTATTTGAGAGAGTTATAGACAGAGGGAGAGACAGAGAGAGAAGTCTTCCACCTGCTGGTTCACTCCCCAAATGGCCGCAGTGGCTGGAGCGGGGCCAATCCGTCTGGGTCTCCCACAAGGGTGCAGGGCCCCAAGCACCATCTTCCACTGCTTTCTCAGGCCATAGCAGAGAGCTGGGTCTGAAGTGGAGCTTAGCCTTACTACGCCACAGCACTGGCCCTTACCTTTTCATTTTCCTAATACTGTGTCTTTAAAGAGCACACATTTTTCATTTGCATAAAATCTTGTTTAACACATTCTTCTATGGATAGCATAGTAAACCATCTAATATTTGGCTACTCCACATTCACTAATATATTCTGTGCTCTCGTCTAGATATCTTATGGTTTTGTCATTTCTGTGTAGCTGTAAACTTTACTTCAAGCTAATTTTTGTATAAATAAGGGCCAGGGTTCATTTTTTCCCATATAGATACCCACTTCTTCCAACGCCATCATATTCTTTTGTCAAAAATTGATTGTATATGTGTGGGTCTATTTTTGATTTCTCTATTCTAGTCCTTTAATCTGTATACCTGTCCTTATGCCAATATAGTTCTATAGGTCTTATACATTCTTGTTAGGTGAATTTCTAGATTATTTATCTTTATTTTTATTTTTATTTACTTGAAAACCAGAGAATAGAAAGATCTCCATCCACTGGTTCACTCCCAAAATGCCCTCACCAGCCTGAGCTGGGCTAGCATAAAGCCCGGAGTCCAGAACTGAACCCAGGTCTCCCACGTAGGTGCCAGGGACCCAACTACTTGAGTCATCACCTACTGCCTCCAAGGATATGCATTAGCAGAAGCTGGATTGGAAGTAGAATCAGGTCTTAAAGGGCCAACGTTGTGGCGTAGCTGGTAAAGCTATTGCCTGTGATGCCGGCATCTTATATGGGCGCCGGTTGGTGTCTCGGCTGCTTCACTTCCAATCCAGCTCCCTGCTAATGGTCTAGGGAAAGCAGTGGAAGATGGCCCAAGTGTTTGGGCCCCCGCTACCCCCATGGGAAACTTGGACAAAGCTCCTCGCTCCTAGCTTTGGCCTGGTCCAGCACTGGCCCTTGTGGTCTCCTGGAGAGTGGGCCAGAAGATGGAACGTCGCCCTCTCCCCCTTTCTCCAACTCTTCCCCCACAAAAAAAAAGAATCAGGACTTGAACTTTAGCACTCTGATCTGGGCTGTGGATGTCCCAAGCAGCACCTTAAGTGCTGTGCCAAATCCGCCCCCCCCCCCCATGATTTCTAGTGTGTAATTTATGGTTTTCAGAAATTATATATTTTCTCCCATTTTCTTATCATACTACTATTGAATGGGAAGCCAATTGAATTTTTTTGGCGAATCTGTCATATATTCAAGCTGTCTTCCTGAATGTTTATGAGATTTTGTAGTTTTTCTGCTTGTCTACCTTGAAAATTCGGGAAAACAATCAAATTGTCCGCAAATGGCCATAGTATAGTATAGGGCTTCTTCCCCATTCCTTGTCCTGCTTCCTGTCTCCCATTATATTTTTACTTTGTTTTATTTTCTTGTCGTACTGGCTAGGTTTCCCTGTAGGATAATGTTGAATAGTAGTTTTTGTCTTGGGTGAGAATACTCCCAATATCTTACCAGTATTAAGTAGTAGGGTTCTGGTAGGTACCCTCATTATCTTCAGGAGGTTCCCTCCCCCAGCTTTTAGCTTGCTAAAAGCCTCAAGTTTAATTTAATAATTTATTGTTCTGCTTGGAACTTTGCTTTCATTGGAAGCCTAACAAGTTTAAGGTCAGTCTTCCCACCCTTGAGATTGAAAATTTGATCTCCTCAGAGAGGTTAGTGTAGCAGTTTAATTCATTTCATTTTATTTAGATAATAAAGAGCCTATCTTTGAAGTTTTAGCATAGTGTTCTCACTTGGGGAACACTGAGTACAGTGAGGGAAGGAGAGAATAAAGCAATGGTGTATAACCTAGTCATGTATAAATAAGGTAGCTTTTTGTAGTATTTTGCAAACTTTTTTTTGCCCACCATTCACAAGAAGTGCATTTTATATTTTAACCCACCACAAACATGCCTATATGTAGTTGAAACAAAATCTCAAAAGTATATTTTTCTCTATGTCCACTGTATTCTGATATTTTCAGTTTTCTAGTATGTGTTCTGTTGCACATAGAAATGATGATCAGGGTCCCCTACATTGCTTTGACTGCCCTTTCATTAGATTACATGTCCCACCATTTGACATACACTGGTTGATAGAACTGTTCGTTTAGTTTTTGTGCCCCAAACTGTTGGACTGGGTCCAGGTCAGATGCTCCTGTTAGGAAGCAAAGTTAGTCCATTTATAATACCCTGGGATGACACACTTTTCTCTCTTAAAGGACCGTGTAGCCTCTAAACCAGTCTCCTCGCATGTACTGTTGGCCCCCACTGCAGAGCCAGTACATGCACCCTTGTAATTCCACAGCTCCGAACCTCTGACAACAACCTAGCGCACCGAGGACCCATCCCAGCTCCTCGGCCTAGCCTCCTTTCCCTGTCTTTCCCACGCACCTCCCAACACGCCGGCCTGCGCATTGCTCCTTGCCCAAACCAAGCACGTGCCTAACTCCCAGTCTGCATCTGCTGTGCTCCCTACCTGGAAAACCATTTCACCAGGGGGTCCCAGAATTTGTTCCCTGGTTTCCTTTGGGTTTCCCCTAACCCCCATTCTAAAAGCAGAACTCCGTACCTACCACTGGAAAGCACAATCCCTTTCGTTTTCTTCCTAACACTTTTACCTACTAGTATGCTATTTAATTGTTTTGTGTATTAATTCTATGTCCTTTTATTCCCCCCTACTAGAATATAAATTCTAGGAGGGCAAGGACTTTGCATGTCTTGCTCACCATTGTATTGTTAGGAACTAGAACAGTGGGACCTATTAGGAGCTCAATAAGTATAAGAGGCCTTCCAAAAGTTCACAGAAAGTGTATATTATGAAAAAAAAAACTGTGCACACGTAGTTTTTGCAGCAAAATAAGCTTATCTTATGGAATCTCGTAATTCCAGTTCCATTTCCCATCAACTTTTTGAAGGCTCCTTGTATGTGTCAAATGACCGAATGAATGTACCTAGGATCTAAAATAAACCAGATGCTAATCCTAAAAGAAATTCCATTTATTCTGCTTTCTGTCCGAGCATTGAGTGTATTTAAGTGTAACAGTTCATCCATGGACATACACTCTCCTGGTATCTACTGCCTTTCTGACTTTGTGGTAATGATGATGGCAGGTCCTGCTCTGACTGCTCTGCACATGTTAACTAATTTAATCCTGCCCACCTCTTGAGGCAGGCACCATCATTAGCATTCCACAGGGGATGAAACTGAGGCGCAGAGAAGTACCTTGTCTGCGATTATACAGAAAGCAAGTTAGCGGACCAAGGACTTGCATACCGACTGTTGGATTTCAGTGCCTGTGTTCCTAATCCCAGTGCTCCTAGTAATAGCAAAGAGAGTGAACTGCAGCCCTTCCTAAGCCTGCGATGGTTGCGACTCTTGTTTCCAGCATAGTGCTTCTCCGCTGGGGATGACGTTGCCTCCCAGGGGACACGCGGCAGTGTCTGGAGACATCTCTGATGGTTCTCACCGGCCAGGGCAGAGCTGCTGCTGGCATCTAGTGAGTAGAGGGGCAGGGATGCTGCCTACAATCCTACAATGCACAGGATCTCCGTCCCCACCTCTGCCCCAGACACACTGCAAATGATCTGGCCCACACTCTCCTAGTGCTACGGCTGAGAAAGCTTCCCTTAACACAGTGCTTCTGAAGGCTGGCTGTCCGTTAGCACCACTTGGGGAGTTTTAGAAATAGATGCCAACGTCGAGGTCCAGTTCCTGACCTTAACAAACCTCTAGTGCACTTTCATGCTTACCTAGTGGGTTTGCTTTTCCAGCCTCTGAAAGAGCTGTTTCATGCTTTTTAAACATTTTCCCTCTGCCCCTCCTATACCAGCTGTTGCTTGTTGGATGAGACGCTCCTCCTAAACTCCCAACATGCCCACGTTTGTGCAAACACTCAGTGCTCCCTAGCACTACACTGAAGAACACATTCTCTTCCTTTTTAGAAATTATTTTCAACCTTATAAATCAATTGTAAAAATGAAAACAGACGAAGAGCTCCATAAGCCCTTCATCCAGATTCCTCTGCCATTAACATTTTAACCCATTTGCTTTATCACTTGTACTCTGGCCCATGTGTGTAATTTATTTTTGGAACCATTTGAGGATAAGTTATATTTATCAGGACCCTTTACCCCTAAATACTTGGATACACACATTCCTTAGAATACGAATATTCTCTTACATGATCACAGTCCTGCCATCAATATTCCATTTCCTGATGTTGATAGCTACTGTTCTCTGATATGCCATTTGTATTCCGACGTGGACAGTAGACCGGACATCCTTTCCGGCATTTTTTCCTTTTAGTACAGGATCCAGCTGAGGGTTGCTACTGCGCTCTCTTTTTGTATTTCTTAGCCTCTATCAGTTAGGAACATTTCTGTGGCCTTTGTCTTTTATGACACTGATATCTGGGATGCATACAGACCATCCCCTTCTCCTTCATTTGGGGTTTGTGTGGCGTTTGTCGTGGTGAGATTAGGTTAGGTGTTTGGGGCCAGTGTGCTGCGTACCCCTTCTCAGGGTATCATGTCGTAGAGGCCCACAGGGCCTGCAGCTGCCTTACTGCTGAGGTTCGCTCTGATCACCTGTTGAGGAATGAGCTCATTTCTCCACGGTGTACATACTGATTTTTCTTTCCGAATCAGCAGTCTGTGGGAAGACACCAACATCCGGCTCCTCCTGAATAGTTCCCTCTAGGGTTAGCATCCGAGGATGATTTTACCTGATCCAATCTTTAAGACGACAGTTGAAGATAATGATTTTCCAACTCTAGTGTTCCTCCCCGCCCAGTTGGCCCACAGCAATAGCACCCCCCCCCATTTATTGATTTGTCTATTTCCTATTGAGATGAACTCATGACTTCCTATATTTTCAAAATGGTTTATAATTCATCACTGTGCTTAATTATTTTGGCGCTCAAGTTGTGAAAGATTGAATCCTTTTATCCTGCTTACCGCTCTTTCCTGCTTCAGTGAATTCCTCTCTTTTCTAGAGCATTCCCATCAGCTTACAGTCAAGCTCCAGTATCTGCAGATACTGCCACACGACCGCCACCGCCCACCAGCTGCTGGTCACCCTTTCTCAGAGGGTGCTCCAACTTGTCCTGTCTCATCCGGGTTCTGTGCTGAGGCTCTTGTCAGTCCTCAATGAAGTCCACATCGCCAAACACAGCTGTTGCTTCCCTGGCTGACTGTGCTGGACTTGGCAGCAGCAATCCACACAATTAGTCATTGCCTCCTTCTTTGAACACCTCGTGTGGCCTCGGTTGTTCTACAGTCTTGGTTTTCCTACTCCTGCTGGTAACTCATTGGAAGTCTTTCCGTCTCTCCCTCCTCTCCTCAGCCTACAAAGGTGGGTGTGCTTCCAGGGCACATACACTCTCTTCTCTTTCTCTGTACTCTCTGAGCTGACCCCATCCCAGTGCTGGGAACTCCAGCCTTGACCTCTCACACCACTCAAGGCTGAACAATCCGCACAGGTACCCAACAGGCATCTCAGCCTCAGTACTTCCAAGGCAAAAACTCGATTCACTATCAGCCTCATACAAACCCCCATTGTCTCCCCGTGACTCCCATCTTAGCCTATGACGTCACCTCCACTCAACTGTTCAAGCCCCACGCTGAGCCCATCAACAAGTCTTGTCTATCTGGAGTGTAGAGTATATCACCGGTCTTCCCAACGTCTCCCTACCCCAGCATCCTTTTACACCACCGTCCCCCTCTTGGAGGACTTTAGTGGCCTCCTACGATCTGGTGAGCACCTGGCAGCTAGAGCGTCTTTTCCGAAGCAGGAATTGCTAATTGGATCATGTCATTCCCTTACTGTGCCACAGTGTTCTGCATGTCCTGGCCTCTGTGCTCACCTCTGTGTGTTGCACACCACATCCCTTTTGATTCTTCCAGCACATCAAGCTCCTTTTGGACTTAGCACTGTTCGTTCTCCCTAGAATGTTCTCTTTGCCTCCTGTCTTTTATGGCCGATTTCCTCTTCAGATCTCAGTTTAGATATCGCCTCTTTGATGACCTGATCCAAAGTAGCCACCCAGTCACCCTATATATCACTCTTATCCTACTTTAATTCTCAATCATGCATTTATTATCTATTACTTTCCTTACTTATTTGTACTGAAGTTGTTTCTCTGTCCTCCTCTCTGCCTCCCCACGCTAGAATGTGAGCAGGGCCCACATGTTCATCCTTAGTTCCTAGGACAGTGTATGTATGATATATGAGGGGTATTCAAAAAGTTCACGAAAGACGCATGAGATGCAAAGCTATGCTGAATTTCAAATATTTTTTGTACCAAAATCAACATCTTTTAATTCCATCTTCTATGAAGCTTTTCAAGCCCTCTTGTATAGTTGGTGTGCAGTAAATATTTGATAAATGAATGAATGATGCTTTTAAACCATGTAACAATTTTTCAGACACAGAAGATACTCAGGAAATGTTCTCATTCTTTTCTGAGTACATTCATGTATCTAGAAGGTTCTAGTGAGGACAGTGAGCTGATAAAAAGCTTCATTTTTGTGTGTTTGGATCCTAATGACTAGCTTTTCTAGACAAGGAGGAATCACATTTTATCAAGAAAAAGTAAACAGTGATAGAATTCCAGGGATCACAAATGTCACATTTCTCCGGATTGGGGAGGCGGGGGGACTTTCCTAACTAATATTCTCAGATTCCAGAAAATCAACATGTTTATCTTGGGATCTAGACATGTAAATCTCGATGCTTCATTTTGTAGGCTTGCAAGTAGATTTGTAAGTGGCAAGAAGGGGCTAGCAAAGGAAATGGCAATCTTTTTTGCCTTTGTTTTTGGTGTAATTTAGTGTGTGCATTTCAGCAATAGCTGTGGCGTGAGACAAGTGATGGGTTGTGTATGTGTTACTGGGGTGGGAGAAGAGGACACTAGAAACTGTTTCACAGTACTTGATTTGCATCTGAAACTCATGAATCGAGCAGATGGGGAGAGGAGGAGAAAGGCTGAGAGGATGGATACTGAAGTGGTTTCCCTCTTCGGCATTATTGGAAGATGTGCTTGCTGTGTTTTTTGGTTTTTGTGTTTTTGAAAATTCTTGTAGTGGATTCTATATGGCACTAAAGCGTCCAAGAAAAACAGCACAAATGAGCTCAACCAGTGGTTTTGTTGTCCAGGTGATTAGTTTTTTGGCAGAATGTACGTTTGGGGGTATTTGGAGAAACCATTACCTTTGGTGCAGAAGGACTTGGTTCTCTAAACTGGACCAAGTCTCGCTGTAGTCACAGTTCACATGTGTGTCAAGAGCTGTGCAGCAGTGTTCACTTGTGTGATATTTATCACCCATGCATCAGTGAGGACCTTTTCCTTCCAGTAACCATCCTTGTGAAAGAAAGCAAGAATGGCAAATCATGTTTCATGAATTCTGTTTAGAGGCTTATTTTTGGCTCATCCATGAAAAAGGATCGAGTATGAATGCATGTATTTTTAAATTAAACTTCCATTGAAGTACAAATTATACACATTGGCAATGTACAACCCAGAGAGTTTTCAGACACTGGCATAGCTCTGCCACCAGCCCACAGATCAAGAATCAGCACACAGGAGCCCCCAGTCACAGCCATCCCAACTCAAACGCCAAAGGTAGCTACCATCTTGACTCCGATGGCATAGATGAATTTTGCCTGTTCTTGAATTCCATATATTTGGCACCAGGCCGGCTATCTTACTCTTTCCCCTAGATGGTGGAGACGTTCTGCCATATTGGGGCTCATCGTTGTAGCTGGCTCATCCACACTGCCGGGTGGTGTTGCTTCGTCCTTTCCACTGTTGAGCACCCTCTGGTTTGTTTCTAGCTTTTGGCTTTTAGGAACAGTGCTATGAGGAACAATCTCACATATCTTTTAGCAAACACATGCATTCGCTGCTACCAAGTAAACACCTAAAAGAGTTGTTTTAAATATATTTTGAATTGATTTCACATCTGTCAAACTCTCCGCTGAAGGCAGTTGGGATTAGTAGTCACCTTTGGACATGACTCTCGCATCAATACCTGTATTCAATATCGAGATCATTTTCCTACGTTCTGAATTAATTTTCAGCATCAGTTTTTCTTATACTTTACTACCCCCCCCAAGTATCTGTTTCTTTGATCATTTATTCCTTTAGCAACTACTGATATCACAATATCATTTTAAAATACCTTAAGAATCTTGGCTTGACTTGCCTTTTCTTTTCCTGCAAACCTCTCCCTACTCCACCCTCCCACCCCCACCTGTGATTTTGAAATGAACAACACATGGGGAACCATTGGTTGTTTTATGCAGCTACTGGGGCAAAGGTTTACCACCTAAACCACTTTCGAATGGCCCAGGCATATCCATCACTGCTTCCTCATTTTTCTAAGGAGAAAAAAGTGAAGAAAGGAGTAAATAAGGAGGTTTTCCAAAACCATACTGTGACTTGGTTGGGATTACACGCAGCCTGGCAGGCTGGGCACATAATACTTCCCTTCGTCTCTGTTCAGCAAACACATGTATCTGACACATTCCACTTGTTTTGGTGGGAGACAGACTCCCTGACTGTACTTTTCATGCAGCCAGCTGAGAGTGGGGTCATCTCCAGCTACACTGCAAAGCTCCAGGGCCCACGGATCTCAACGCAGTTGTGGGGTCCCAGGGGCTGGGGCTGGAGACTTCTGTATTTCAGCTCCTAGGTGCTGGCTGTGGTGCCCCTGGCGAGGGACCAGGCTTCGGTTTTTTCTCTATTCCTGGGGTTTATGTACAAACATGCCTGCCCCATGGCCTCTCCAGCCCTGCTCTTCCCAGAGGGGCAGCAAAGCCCGGCCTCCCCTCCAACCCATCAAATAGCTGATGAGAAACCACTGAATTCCCCCACCATGTGCCAGACCAAACACACACACACGCTAAGTCCCAGGTACTGACAAGAAAGCAGGGGTGGGGTAGGCATGCAGGCGTCCTCTGCTCTCTGCCCTGGCTACTTCCTCCTTCACTCCAGAGACCCCGGGCACCCACGTCAACACTGGCTCCCAGAATCCCCAGTGCTAACCCGTTGTGTCCGCTGCCTTCCTGCCCCGGCTCACTTCCCCTTTCTCCTGTGTTTCCTGGGATTGCATCCTAGACAAACGACTCCCTCTTCAATCCGTGCCTCGGAGTTTCCTTCTGGAAGAACCCAAAACTGAGGCAAGGCTCTTCAAGGCCAACAGTCAGGAGGGTCCTTTTGCTCATTTTGCTCAAATCCCAGTACAAGAAAACAGGATAGAAGCCCCGTGAGGTTATTCTAAGGGGTGTGGGGGTGTTCATCAGTATTTAGATTATTGTTATTTTTTTGGCTGGCATAACACTAAACATTCAGATGGCTGGAAATCAGCCCAATACTGAGCGAATGCTTCCGTGTTCCTGGGTTGTTCGGGGATCATGCCAAGCAGTTGATTTTTCTGCGCTCCCCAGCGGAGCTGGTTCTGGTCCGTCTGACCGTTGTCTAGGAAGATGGATCCAAGTTCTCCCTCAAAGCTTTGACTACATCCTGGCCTCCTCTGGGGTGGGCTCTCTGCCTAGCCCCCTGGGACGAGGAGTTCTCGAACATTCAGTGAGTGGAAGCCCCAGACGTTAAGGTTCCACGATGTCCCCATGTCCGTTCTCCAGGCTTTGGGCTCCTCATAGCCACATCTTCCCCTCTCCCTCCTGCTGCCGCCTTCTCCAGACTGGAAGTGGACCTGAGCCTTGAGATAACTTTAGGGGGTTTGGGGCTGCCAGGGACCTACTTGCATTTCTTAGTCCTTTGTGTTCAGAAGTGTGATAGGCCCCAGCCTTTTCCCCCTCAAGGCCTTGTATTTGAAATTCCCCTTGTGATGGGTTTGGAACCACACTGGGCAGGGATGTCAGAGAGGGTGGCCCGACTTGGCACTCTGGACTGAATTGCTCATAGCTTTGCCCTACCTCTGCCAGAGTGTGCTGCCCACTAGGCCACACATCCATCTCTCTTTTGGGGTTTCTTGGGAGCCCTAATTGGAGACCCTTGGTGCTTTGGTTGATGTTTTAAGAGTACACACGGTATCAACAGGACTAACTTTAATGTCAACATCTGTTAAAACCTCAAGGGTGGATGGCTGGGTGGCTGCTTCCCTGTCACTTTGGGAGCTAAGGAAGATAACTTTCTTAGTCATCTTGGGCTGCCAGAACAAAATACCATAGACTGGGTGGCTTAAACAGCAAATGCGTGTCTCATAGGTCTGGAGGCTGAAAGTCCAAGGTCAAAGTGCTTGGTGTCTGGTGAGGGCCTCTGCCTGGGTTGCAGACTGCGGCCTTCTCATGTGTCCTCACTTGAGAGAGGGAGAGAGGGAGAGAGAATATGAGACTTTCTCTTCTTACAAGGCCACAGTCCTGTGGGGGTAGGGCCCCACCCTTATGACCTCATTTAATCTTAATTACCTCCTCAAACACTACTTCCTGATACAGTCACAGTTGGGGTTAGGGCTTCAATATATGAATTTGGTATTGGGGGGGGGGGGGGCAATGCAGTCTGTAGGATTAACTGCCCAGCTCTGCTCCCCCTGCCCCACAGCATGTCACTGTTCACATAGCTGAAGCCTGAAATGCCTCAACTGCACATTCATTTCCTGGTTGCAAGTGTCGTTAGAATAGCAGTGGACACAGAACCTGGTTGATGTGCCTGTAAGTGAAGGCTTTTCCAGAGAGCAAGAGAGGGTTCAAAAAGGATGAGGTCATGGGGCACTCACAAGTTGGGAATGGGCCCCACCTAGAGGGCAGAATGAGTACTACATAGAGTCCGTTTTCTCCTGAATAACGCCTGTTTGCTGCCTTTGCTGAGATAGCCTGCCCTAGTCCTCAGAGTTATTTTCTTACCATTTCCTGTAAAAGATCCCTTAAAATTAAAGGCTTGAGTATTTAGTTTTGTTTTGTTGGACCTATGAGCAGAGGTCTTTTACAGAGGTAGTCTTATTGGCTGCATGCAAAGGGAGAGCTAGAAGCACAGCTTCTCATTGGTTGAATCATCCTTGTATTGACACGAACTCTTTATTAACCAGCAAATTATTGTAATGACAACAGATGTTGTAGTAATGGTGATTGGGGGCTGCTGGAGTCCAAAGTGCTTTTTGAAATGATATATTGATTATGTAGGGGATAATTTTCATATTAACTATGATTTTGATAAAGTCTTGGTTACTGTTTGCTATCAGATGGCAATCCTTTATTAACCAGAATATGTTTGCTCAGTGCTTCGCCTCCTCCCCTTGCTAGCATCGTGGTTGCACCTGAAGTGACGTGAGCCATTTCTTGTGGGTCCTTGTGGCTGGGAACCAGCTCCGACTCCTGCGTGGCCTTTGCCCTTCTCGGGACCTGTTGAGTGCTGAGTGTTGAGGGTGGGCCAGTCTCTGCTATGGAAAAGGGCACATGGAATTCCATCCCCTTACTGCCTGCCCTATCTGTGGCTGAGCTCCTCAACCCTGGCCTCATGTCAGCTTTTTAAACAGTGTATGAAGTTGAGCACTATCCTGAAGTTGTGTTTATCCTTCTGAAACATTTCTTTAAACTTCCCCTGCATACGACTCTGGCCCCAAGCAGGAGAGAATGCACATGCATGCTGTTTAACTGTGCATGATTGGGCATTTTTTTTGTCATATTCTTTTGCAATTTTTATTTCATACAATGTTACTTTGTGAGATTCATCCAGGTTGATACATGTAGCTCTCTCATTTTTTCCTTTGCTTTACCCTGGATTCACTCCTAATGAACAACTGAACCCACATTTGCCAAGATAGGGGGAGAGGAGAGCCCCCACCACACACACACTCACTCATAATTACTTGATCTGGAACACACCCCAAACTATTCTCTTAACTAAACCTGAATCATTTTTTAAAGGAAATTTCCATTTAGGTTTTAACCAATACTTTTGGATTTTTTAAAAGTAGATTTATTTTAAATGCAGAGTTACAGAGAGGCAGAGGTAGAAAAAGAGAGAGGTCTTCCATCCACTGGTTCACTCTCCAGAAGGCCACTATGGCTGAAGCTGCGCTGATCTGAAGCCAGGAGCCAGGAGCTTCTTCCAGGGTCTCCCATGCAGGTGCAGGGGCCCAAGGACTTGGGCTATCTTCCACTGCTTTCCCAGGTCATAGCAGAGAGCTGGATTGGAAGAGGAGCAGCCAGGACTTGAACTGGCACCCATATGGGATGCCAGCACTGCAGGCGGCGGCTTTACCCACTACACCACAGCATTGGCTCCTGGAATTGTTTTTTAAATCTTTAGTTTTTTCATATGTCCAGAACCCACAAAATTGATTTTGCAAATAATTGTTTTCCCTTTGCCTACAAGAAATCACAAAGTTGAATTTGAGTTCATTTGCATTAGCTCCTCTTCCCCCTGGGTTTTCCAACATCATTATCTTTGTTTCCTTTTTTCCTCCATAGAAATTTCCCCTCCTTGCCCAAATATCACTGTTCACTCATTCATTTGTGTGTTCTTTCAACATGTACTTATAAAGTCCCTACTGTGTGCCAGGCATCGAGGACTTGCCAGTGAGCTAAAAAGACAAAACATCCGCCTCAACAAGGGTTATTTGCTAGTGTTACTCATCCTAGACAACCAACGAGTGACTTATACAGTGTCTCAGGTGGTGACTAGTCCTGTCTACTGAGGACAAAGAGGCGCAGGGAGTATGAGGGGCTGCAATTTTATATTTGAAAACATTTTTGTTTATTTGAGAGGCAGAGAGAGAGAGAGAGAGAGAACAAGAGCACTCCCCTATTCCTCAGTTTACTCCCCAAATGCCTGCAGCTACTCAGCTATTGGGGACCAAAGCCAGGAGCCAGGAACTCAATTCAGGTCTCCCACAAGGGTGGCAGGAACCCAGTTACCTGAGCCATCCCTGCTACCTTCCAGGGTCTGTATTAGAAGGAAGTTGGCATGAGGAGCAAGAGCTAGGAGTTGAACCTAGGTACTCGGATGTGGGACATAGGCATCCTGTTGGGTGTCTTAACCACTAAGCCATACACCCACTCCGAGGAGTTGCAATTTTTACCAGCATTTCTCTAAGTCAGGAGTTGGCCAAGCGTGTCTCATGGCCCACGACCTGTTTCTGTAAATAAAGTTTTATTGGAGCAGAATTGGTCATTCATTCACAGATGGTCTATGGCTGCTTTTGCACTGCAGCCAGAGTCCGCCAGTTGCAGCAGACACCATATAGACTACAAAGCTTAAAACGTGTTCCATTTGGCCTTTTATAGGAAATATCTACGATTTGGCCCTTTGCAGAGGAACTGAACATTTTTGCAAGCGATAACTTTTTGGAATTATCATCCAGGTTGTGCTGTTCAGCTTCCAGAGCATCGTCACGCACATGGTCGCATCGGGGAGCTGCAGCACTGTTGCGAGATGGATCTGAGTGGCTTTGTTTGAGGGCTGGCAGAACTGAGGTTGGACACATCACCAGGGTTGTCCAGGGTTGCTGGCCTCGTAAAGCGGTGGTGGTGAACTCTAAAAGTGCGTGCTTTTTTGCAGTCAAATGTTCTGCTCCCCAATGATAACCGCAACCCAGAATTTTAGCATGTGGCGCTTCCTAGCGTGTGAAGCACAGAAAGGCAGTATTGTATAGGCATCGAGAGTGTGGGCTTGGGACGCCTGCACGCCACGTCAGAGCACCCAGCTTTCAGTCCTGGCTCTGCTTGCCATCCTGCTTCCTGCTAATGCACACCCTGGGGGTGCTGATGCCTCAAGTACTGCCACTCAGGTGGCAGACCAGGCCTGAATTCTCAGCTCCTGGCTTCAGCCCAGCCCAGTGTAGTCCTGGCTGATGTGGGCATTTGGGGAGTTCTGTGTCTCTGTGCCCTCCCTCACCCCATCTCTGTGCCTTTCAAATAAATAAATAGAAAACGTGGGTTCTGAAACTCGGCTACCCAAGTTCAAATACTTGCTGTGACACTTACCTTGCACATTGTCTAAACTCCGTGTGCCCTGCCTGTTTCCTTAAGAGAGTCGTCATAACACTTTTCCTTCTTGGCAGCATGGTAATGCATGCCAGTTTGCCCAAGGCAGCCCTAATTTGTGCCTCTTTTCCCGTTAACCATCAGTGCCCCATTTACTCCCAGGCACTGCCATTTGGACGTTAAATCACATGTTGGAGCATCATGGCCGACTGCAGTAAGCATTTGGTAGACTTGGGCTGTTACTTCTTTGCAATACCGTGCCAATCTTTCATTGACTTTTCTTCTGACCGTTTGCTTGGTTCCACAAAGTCCACACTGATTCCTGTTGAAGCACTTGTGCTTGTCTGGGTCAGCTGGCCAGTGGCAAGTCTTCTCCCGCTTTGCAGTTTCTGTGCCTGCAGAACTCGTCCCTAGGGAGCCTCTTGGCATCCTCCCGACCCTCGGCAGCAGTGTCGGCCCAGCTGTCATCTACCTACCCGTTCCCCGACACTTCCTCTGCGTCTCCCTGCTTCCCCTTGGTAGTAACATACAGGTGTTACTGCACTACTACTAACGTTTTGCTATTCACTTGGATAGACAACAAAATAAACAATGCCTGTAAAAAGATCTGTTTTTCTATTTTTAAAAATAATGTATCTTTACCGTTACAATTTTGGAAGAACACATTGAAACAAGTTCACCCCTGGCCTGTCACCTCCTTCCCAAGTTGGTATTTTGATGCACATTAGGAATGCAGTTTAACAGTTAACTGTATGTGTATAAAGTCAGTTGAAAATAGATCTTAGTAAAAAATAAGAATGGGAATAGGAGAGGGAGGAAGAGGGGTGGGAGAGTGGGTACAGTGGGAAGAATCACCATGTTCCTAAAGTTGTAATTATGAGATGTATGAAGTTTGTATTCCTTAAATAAAAGGCTTCTGGGGAAAAAAGAAAAACACTATTAGAAAAGAAAGAAAAAAAAGAATGTAGTTTATCCCAGCCCTAAAGCGAGTCCATTTCCTAGTTAATCATGTCTTTAAACAGCTTATAAGCAAATGATGGTTTCCTGTGATTACTAAGTACAAATTGAGCCTCCCTAATCCAACAACCCCAAATCTCAAACCTTTTGAATGCTGCAAAAAGCTCGAAGTGTTTCGGATGTTGGATATTCAGAGTGGAGCTGATTAACCAGTCAAGTTGATGCAAATAGTCCCCAAATCTGAGAAATCCTGAAATCTGAAACACCTCTAGTCCCAACCTTTTCGGATAAGGGATACACAATGGTATTGTGATTGTAATTACTTTAAGATAAGCTTTTTCCTGCATATTTTCATGTGGGACTGCTCTGGGAAGATGTAAACGCACTGGTGCAGCCTAGTCCTGTCACTAGAAGTAAAGGCAAACACAGAAGGGCACCTGCACTTGGAATTCAGGGTTTCTGGTGGAGCTTTAGTCTGACTCCTGCCAAGATGAGTCTTCATAGAAATTAGCATGCGCTACACTTGGTGTCTCCTCTAAGGCTGTGTTTCAGCCCCTTATGTGTTAGCCTTACAGCTCTCTTAAAAACGCATCACCACTTCCTAGCTTTGCCGATTTACAGTTTTCCGTGTTTGCATGGACGCTGCAAAATGGCACAGCTGTATTGTCTCGCTCACCAGCATGCTCCTAGCACCTTGCGTAGTGTCCGGCACATGGCATTTACTTGATAATTATTTGGGACAGTGTCTGAGCTGGGGCGAGTTCCCTGCTCCCAGGGCCAGGGTCGGGGCTGGCCATTTGTACAGCCCTCGGCAAGAGACTGAACCCCTAAAAAGCAGTCCTGGTCCCTCAAATCACACCCACACTTTCTCCCCTAGGCCCCAATTCCAAACACAGGGGCTTACGCACTTTCAATGTTCCATCGTGTGCTTCACGAACAGGCCCAACCACCTTTCCTTCCTACGGGTTAATGTTTATCGACAATTCACAAGGAGTTAGGAGGTTTCTGAAATTTCCTTCCCAAGATCCCACTAATCTGTCACTCAACTTTCCCATTTTGGTCCTGGGACCCTGAAATAGTCTAGTTGATTGTCACCCTATACTTTGTGCGCTATAAAAGTTTTCATCTATCTCTGGAGTGACTCTTCTATTTCAGCATTGTAGCCATCAGTCTAATGAATGAGTCACTGGTTTTACCAATAAAGTGGTTTTGGCATCCCAGATGCTGATTAGCAAAGCGTGGATTGGTCAAGGTTTGGGTGCCAGGAGGACTGATTGCTTGCTTCTGCTATGAACTCTGCTGAGCAGTCATAGAGTTCAACCTTAGACTAACTGGCCCACACAAACATCACGCTGCTTTCCCTGCCACATATTAAAGTGAGTTACAGGCCTTGGCAGAGGCAGGCCCAAGGCACCTTGCCGACTGGGGTCTCGTGGCAGGTGATTACCTTGATTTATGGAGTCTGCTCCCGTTTTCTCAGGATATCTGGGGAGTTAAGTCTCTTATTGCAAGGGGGAAAAAATACTCCCAGTATTATTGTTCCAAGACTGGAACACCCCAGTTTTGGGAAAATCACTTTAAAAAAAATGTGAAGCCACCCATGGTGCATCAGTGCAGAGGGGTCATTTGGGCGAGGGCGGCTTCCAGACGCCTGTGGGAGGCAGGATTTTGACGGTCTGTCTGTGTGTCCAGTTTTGCGGTCTTCCGAGAACTCCGTTCAGGCTGTCAGTGAGAACCGGTGAAGCTGTCAAGTTGTTGTTTGCCAGGTCTCCTGGAAAAACACGCTGAGTAATCGCAGCACCGGGCGGGTCGAAGAGGACAGTACTAAAAAAAGCAGCAAAGGGATGGCGCTGTGCTGGTGCGAGGCCAAGTTCGCTGGTGATAGGCGAGTTTCCACCCACGGAGGCTTCCCGTCCTGGCTTTCCCCACCCTGCCCGACACCGTCCAGTCTTCAAAAATCACTCCGCTTCTGGCTTTGGGAGGGTCATTTAAAGCATTGTAAGCAAAAGGAGCAGGTAGTGGTTTAGGAGAGGACATGCCAATGAGGGAGGAAGCAAAACTGAAAACAAGGAGAAAGCTAGCCAGCAGCTGGGTGGTGCCCTATATGTAGGAGAGCCCATTGGAATGGTGCACACTTCCGGTTTCTGTGGCCCAGGAGAGCAAACCTAAAAGGCAGGCCAGGCCTCTCCTTGGGATTCTCTCTCCCAGAGCTCCTCCTCTGTGCTCCCTGAGCCAAGAGCAGCCCTTCCCATCTCCGTGTGCTCGGGCTGTCCATGCCTGACCCCACTGGGCCCTCCCCAGTCCCCCAGGCCTGCTGTATCCTCATGTAGCCTCAAAGCTGAGCTGCTAAATGAAGTCACACTCATCCGTGGATGATCACAGCAATGGAAATTTGCATTTCTCAAATGGAATCCATCGCCTTATTAAGGACAGGCATGCTTGAGGGCTGGCCTCATGGTGATCAATCAGAAATGAACAGGAACTTTTAGGGTAGGAGAGGAGTCCCATCCTCCAGGCTGGCTTCCTTGGGCTTTCTAAGTCACCAGCATCTCGCTCAAGCTCTCTGCCGGACCACGTGTTTCCCTGCTGTCTATCTCCCTACATGTTCTCTAGACACAATCAGCTACTCCCATCTTTTTGTCCTCAAAGCAGTGGTCTCAGGACCATAACCCGGTCATCTTAGGAGGATGCTTTCTTACACCTCTTGTCCTTGCACACGAGTTGAACTAGTCTTCCCAGAAAATACCCCTTTATCCACATGTTCCTTGTCCACATACACCCTGGCTTCCACGTGGAAGAGGGGGTAAGGGCCGCCACTCCCTTCAGATGATGGATCCACCATCCCAGGCTCTTGTGGGGAGGAGTAAGCTGAGGACCAGATACCAGATGGAAGTCAGTATGACCTTGAAGCCAATCAGTGCTGTAGAGGCTGGGAAGAGGGGAAGTGGGGGTATCATGTGTGGCCAACCCCCGAGCAGGTTCAGTTATGGACCAGTTGCAAGGAACTGCTTTGCTTCCTCCGAGGGCTGTCATGGTCTCTTCTCTTTGTGGGTAAAGTTTCAGAATAAAACGTGATCTCCTTTTTTATTTTGACACCAAAGAGCCAGGCTTGTAGTTTGATCACTCAAGTGTGAAGGCCTTCTGGTCTCATTTTCTGTTTTCTTGCTCCCCTCCTCAGCTTTGATCTCCATCTCCAATTTATGTTCTCCTTGAACCAGCATTTTTTTTTTCAAAATATAACTGAAGGTTCTTTTTTAATAAAAAAATTGTTTACTTGAAAGGCAGAGTTATAGAGATAGGGGTTTCTTCCATCCACTGGTTTACTCCCCAAATGGCTACAATGGCCAGGGCTGGGCCAGGTGGAAGCCAGGAGCCAGGAATTGCATCCAGGTCTCCCATGTGGGTGCAGGGGTCCAAGCACTTAGGCCATCTTCCACTGCCTTCTCACGCCATTAGCAGGGAGCTGGATTGGAAGTGGAGCAGCTGGGACCATCCATATGGGATGCTGGCACTGTAGACAGCAGCTTAACCCACTGCACCACAATGCCAGCCCCCTGAAGGTTTTAAGATGCAGCCAACGTGACTTTCCTCCCCAACCTCGCCTTGGAGCAGGGTGTGTTTTTGTGGTCACTGTGGACAGGAGCAAACACAGAATGTTAGGGCACTGAAGGTTGGGGGTTGGGCGGGGTAGGCAGAGACAAAAGCAGAGAAGAAGGGCTGGTGCCCCCCTGCTCAGGGCTCCAGGACTGGTTTCCTGCTCTGCCCAGAGACAAAGGGAGGGACAGAATGAGAGAGAGAGATCTTCCATTGATGGTTCACTCCCCAAATGCATGCAACACTCAGGGCTGGGCCAGACAGATGCTGGGAGCCAGGAGCTTGTTCTGGGTCTCCCACATGGGTGCAGGGGCCCAAGCACTTGGGCCATCTTCCACTGCTTTCCCAGCCATAGCAGAGAGCTGGATCAGAAGTAGAGCAGCTGAGACATGAACTGGCACCCATATGGGATGCCAGTGCTGCAGGCTGCAGTTTAACTGGCTATGCCGCAATGCCAGCCTCTAATTCTTTCAATGAGGAAGTTCTATAGACAGCTTAGAAACATACAGAGGATGATATTGGAAGATATTTGAAGCCGTGAAGTCTTCCTGTGATCTTCCAGAAGACTCCATGATGAAATTAAGGGCAGTCTTGGAAATGTATTCTGAGGATCCGCTTCCCACGTCCACTAGTTGATGGAAGCCATGAAAGTCTCTGCCCACCTGAGATTTTGGAGGTCAGTTTTGAGAGACATTTACACATGCAGCTAGACAAGAAAAGAATTTCTCCAGTGACTCCTAAGGGAGAACAGGGTCCCCTTTAAAGCCTCATAAAAAGAAGGGGAACATTTATCCAATCTTGACCTCTAATTGGACCTTTCTAAACATTAACGCCTTAACCAAAAACAAATGGTGGGTTCCAGGACACCAGGGAAAAGCAAGCTTTTAAAAAGCCTGAAAAACATCATTGAGGGAAGAAAAGTTAGAGTGGGAATAAAGTACAGACTCTACATGTGGGAGAAGGAAGGAAAACAGTTTCAGAAATGGCCCTCCTCTGGCTTCTGAGATGCACTGAGAGGTTTGATGCCATCAGCAAGATGATCCTATTGATTTCCTTTTGTTTGTGTAGTAGGAAAAGGAAACCTAAGCATTTTTCACTCACAGTGCATTGTCTCCTATACTTAGAAATATATTTTCTGTCCTCTTAGCCTGGGCAGCCACATGAGGGATGGGGTCTTAGGCTATGCCCCTTAACTGTTGGGTGTCTGGCTTGCAGGCTCATTTTCTTATTATACTTTCCCTCCAGTGGCTAGGAGTGGTGGCTGGAGGAGAGGGCTACAACACGCTCAACAGGTCACAGTGTCAAATGATTCACCAGGGAGACCATCACCGGCAAAGGTGCACAGATGGACTCCAGACTCTCTAGAACCATCCTGCTTCATCACTTTGAGTGGGGCCCATAGACAGCACCAGGCTTGCAGTCTGCTTCTGTGGGTTCCAGGAGGAATGGCTTAGAAGAAACTAGAAGCAGCTCCATTTAGTATCCTAAACACAGTGGGCCCTTCAATGGGTGTTTGTAGTCCTTAGAGAAGGAAGAGACGAAAGCAGGAAAAGTAATGAAATGAGGGAAGGGTAGAGAAGAAGGGAAGGAACAAGGAGAAAGGAAAGGAAGGAGCAGGCATTTAGGTTAGTTTTGTCTGTGAAACTAAATGCCCCCAAGCTTGGCAGCGTCATGCAGCAACCCCACCATAGTGTGTGGCTTAACGACGAGGATGTGCCTGGAGGGACACGCTACTAGGCGAGTTCATCACGGTGGCAACATCATAGAGTGCCCTCACACAAACTACGGTGGCTACACAGCATGAGGTGGTACAGTACCCTGGGACCACTGTTGCAGATGCGGCCCGTGACTGACCGAAATGTTGTTCTGCAGCATGTGACTGTAGGTAGTTCAGTTTGGGAAGCTGCAGACTTGGCTAGGTGCGGCGGGGTGCTCCTTCCACTGGTGGCAGCCACGGTTACTCTGGCATCTGTAGTCAACTGCCAGTCAGCCAGGTGACTCTGTTGCTGGGAGTTAGCCAGCTGGAGCATCACGGGGACTCGGCTCATGGCTTTCAACATCTGGCAGTCTAGCTAGGCTCCTTTCTGTGCCTACACAGCGGCTTGAGGGTCTAAGAGCAAACAGACAGCAGATTCCATGTTCAAACACATTTCTAGCTTTTGCTTGTGTCCTGTTTGCTGATGTCCCTTGGGCAAAACAAATGACAAGGCCAGCTCATATGCAAGGAGCGGAGAAACAAACTACCCCTTTTAATTGGAGGGGTTGCTGAGTCGTATTGCACATGGCCCCCCATGCTGGGAAAGGGAGAATTTATGGGTAGTTTTACAGTCTCCCACAGAATGAAAGGGCTAGACACATCTTTTGCTGGCCACGGTGGCAGGGACGCAGTAATCTTGGAGTTGAGTTCAAGGCTCTCACATGGAATTTGAAAATATTAACCACAATCACCCACCGTTTCTCTGTCAAACAGGGCTGGACAACAACGTAAATGTTACTCATTTCCAGGGGGAGCAATGAAAACTTCAGGGGCATATACCTTTACCTTGACAACAGTTTAGACCCTGAGCAAAGTGGTGACTGATAGGAAACACCTTTAGTGCTGCTGTGTTGGGTCGGGGGCTGGTGGCCGCCTCACCCAGGCCTTCGGGGCTGGAGCTCAGGGAGGCATGTGTGGGGAGGTCTCTCACCCCATAGTCTTTCGTTTTCCTCAGCTCTGGGCACAGGCAGCCAGTGGTATTCTAGCCCCTGGCATGCACTTGGCAAGCTGGCAGAGGGGAGGGAAGGAAATGAAGGGAACTGTGGGATGAAGGAGAGTAGGAGGGCAAAGAGGAAGAGAAGGCTGGAGAGAGGAGAAAGCTTTTGGTGCCACAGGAAAAATAGCATGGTGTGGCCTGGTTCATTGCACCTCAACACACAGCCTCACCAGACTGCCTAAGAGCTCATCTTTTGAGATGTTTCAGAGAGCAATACCAAAAGATCTCTCCGCCATTTCTTCAATTTTTTTTTCTTTGACAGGCAGAGTTAGAGAGAGAGAGAGAGAGAGAGAGAGAGAGGTCTTCCTTCTGTTGGTTCCCCCCCAAATGGCCACTACAGCCAGCGTGCTGCGCCGATCTGAAGCCAGGAGCCAGGTGCTTCCTCCTGGTCTCCCATGCGGGTGGCAGGGCCCAAGGACCTGGGCCATCCTCCACTGCCCTCCCGGGCCACAGCAGAGAGCTGGACTGGAAGAGGAGCGACCAGGACAGAATCCGGCGCCCCAACCTGGGCTAGAACCTGGGGTGCCAGTGCTGCAGGTAGAGGATTAGCCTAGTGAGCCATGGCACCGGCCCGCCATTTCTTAAATTTAATAGTCATGGCCATTGCCAAATGGTGGTTGAATGAATTCTATTCAGAGTTTGCTGAGCTCTCCCACAGCTGAACTCCTCTTGAATGGTGACATCTGGCAGTGAACAGAGCCATCTGCACAGGTGAGGGTGCTAGCCTCAGGATCTGGTAAGAGGACCACAAGATTCTAGAACCACTCGTCTGATACTTGGTGACAGCACCCATCACTCTACAGCTAAGGTTCTGCAAATTCTCCATCCTGTGTAGGCCCCAAATCTACCCTTCGCTATGTTTTCTCTCTGTGTGATTTACTTTTCGCACTAGCTTGGGGACAGCTCTCTTTGCTTATTTCTGGCCTCACTCCTGATTTATTGAGGCCTCTGTCTTCTGGTCCTTTCCTCTGTGGTGTGGGTGTCATCGCCAGGAATTGCAAGGCAGTCTGCAGCCCTGAGTTGGGGTCACTAAACATTAGGTTCTGAATGAAGCACACTCTCCCCGTCGGGTTGCTGATCCTCCTCAGGATGTGTGGGCCCCGTAGCCAGCTGCCCTGGACTCGAGTTGTGATTCTTGGGCACAGCCCCTCTGCACTGGGGCAGGGCTGTAAGTACATCCAGAGATAATGTCCTTCTCACCCCAACCATTTGTAAAGTCTGCCTGCCACTACTTTTCCCTCTTTTTAAAGTCACCTTGGTATTACCCCGAGTTTTAGCCAGCTTGATAAATAGAGGAAATTGGATGCGTTCCCAGTGATGTCATGGTTTGGGACAGTCTGCAACTGCGGGAGGTTGCAGTTAATCCTAGCAATTGGTGAGTTTGCTGTTCCTCTCAGAGAGACTCCCTGCCATGTCTTACATAAGTTGATACGCTTCCTTTTGTGACTTGCCCTTTCCTTTCAATGATGTAAGCACCCCAAACATTGGCAGTCACTCTGTTTTGTTAGTGAAGCACTGCTGCTCGGCGGCTCCTGCTTCCTGTTTAGTTTCTCTAGGAGGTGAGATGGCCAGCGGGTGGGGGGAGGCGTCGGAGGCTGAAGGCCGGGCAGTTCTTGAAGTGGAGGCCTGTGTCCATCAGGCATTTTCGCATCGTTGCTCTTGGCATTCCTTTCCACTCGCTGGCTAGGAAGCTGCTTTTTTGGCTCCGAGACCAGAAATCTGTGGGCTCCCAATTGGGCCTTTCTGATTGGGTTAGAATCACTTCTCGGCGTCTTGGCTAAGATCAAGTGTAGTATCTGATTGGGTCAGACCAAGCCAGAGGAGATGTTAGCTCAACAAGTAGCTTTTTCCCTCCTTTTGGTCCTCCCTCGAACTTGACATGGGAGCTCTGTTTGGCCCTTGCTCTGGTCTGCTTTTAGTCACTAGAAGAAATATCCTAAATTCTGTAGGTAACACATGAACACGTGTCTGTGTCCTATGAAAAATAGTTTTAGCTTTCCCCCATCACACTCCTAGATGTTCAGATGTAGCAGGCTTCCTTCCAGGCTTTTTTTTTTGTAAATGCAGCTATGTTGCTGTACATATATACACACACATATGTAGTTCAGATTGTTGCTTTACATGTCCTACTATATTACATATATATATATTACTAAGGAATTGCCTTTTTGCACTTGGCTTATAAGATTTGACAATCTATATGTCAATACATCAGAAACTACTCATTTAAAGCATTGCATACTGCTCCATAATCTGGATGCACCAACATGTATTTCTTCATCTGCTGATGGATATCTGGACTCTGCCCTGCCACCACCACAAAGCTGCAATGACAGTGTTTTCCTGGCTATTTTTGTATATATGTGGGAGTATACCTATAGGGACAATCTCTAGAATTAGAATTTCTACACATTTACAAGTATTTTATGTAATATTTTAAAAAAGTATGCACATTTAAAATTTCAAAAGCCAAAAGTTTACATTCCCACCAATGATATATGCCTGTGTTTATTTCACCACGTGCTCTCCAGCTTTGGATATTATTAGACATTTTAATTTTCTCATCTGCTGGGAAAAACAAATGTCATTGTTGCTTGCCCTACTTTTCCACCTGAAAGTGTTCCAGAGGAGCGAGCAGAACGTCCTGTTGTTTGTGAATAAACTGGGCTTCCAGGGACCATTAAGTGTGCTTTATTGTGGGCATCCATACGGTTTGAGAAGAGGCAGCAGGTATGAGTTGCAACATTTCACCACAATACCATCAGAAATTACTACGAAGAAAATCCTCATTTTCATAAATGTACAATGAAATTATTTCCATGCTGAAGTTGCGATGGATTTGCTTTTTGGATGCTTTTCAGTTGGTAATCCTGCATCCCCCCTTCTGTGTTGGACACTGGGACAGGTGTTTGTAATTTGTCCTTAGAACAGGGTGACCTGGTTTTCATTTTTTGTCCTTTTAAACATTGCTTGATGACGGTTTCTAGCATATTTGGCTTTATTAAGATCTTTTTTTTCTTCTTCGAGAACATATCACGATCATCACAAACCCACCATGACTCTATTTCGTCTTTGATTTCATATCCTGGATTCCTCCTTGAACCTTCAACTTCGGTCATGAAAGTTCTGGAATCACCCTGTAGAATGTTCTCTCACAGATCTTGATTTCAAAGTCATTACGTGTGTGTTTCATGTGAGAGGATATCATTGTGTGAAGGGACTGTCACCCTCCAGCTAATGGCTATACCAGCATTTTGATTCTGAAGTAAAATATGACAGAATAGTCTAAAAGATACAACTCAGGTCATTGGTAATGCTCGCTGCTGTGGTTGGGAACCATATCTCCCTCCCCCAGCATGCATCTGGGCTTTCTTAAACTTACGCCATTGTCATTCATCCTGCTTCCCCCGTTCAGCACTGAGATCTAATGGGAGTATAGCTTCTGAGAAGTTACATCACAAACACAAGAAGAGATACCTAACCAGGCATGGTCTCTAGATCTGGTCTGATCATTTCATTGTCCAGTGCCCCCAGGCCGCTGCAAATGAAGCTCGAGACTTGGCAGTTGCAAAAACATTAACAAACTCACTTTGGGCTTCTTCTTCCTGTTTGTAAGTTCCTGAAGAGCAGGATTTGCAGTCTCCATTTCTTTAGTAACTCTACTGCCAAGGTCAAGTCGTGATGTGCAGGAGGGGGTGTGTGGGGCCTTGGCCGATGCTTGACCACAACACTGAAGCCTGATGGTGCCAAGAGTCCTTTTCTAATGGTCTAACTTTCTGCTCCTTTCTTTTGTTCCTTTTCTAGATGTGTGCAGAATTCCTCCACCTTTTATTCTGAACTTCCTGTCAGGTGAGTCCATTTCTATGCGATAATGTTGTAGACATGATGGGCACATTTGGCTGGGTTTTTTTTTTTTTTTTTTGGTCATACTTCTCCTTCATTCCAAATCCCAATTCCCATCACAACTTTATTCTCATTTGCTTTATTTTTAACTCTCCACTCTCACTTGAAGCTCTCTTCTTTAGACACTTTCTTTTCCTTGGAGATTCTGTTGTTGACCCATTTCTTCTTGGTAACCCAATTGTTTTTGAATAGACTTTTAGGAACGGGCACACATTTTAAAATTACATGGTGCAGTAAGGGCTGGAGAGGGAGAACGATCATTTACATAGAGTTCTTTGGGATTTTGTTTCACTGTTTTTCCCATTCTTCCTCCTCAGACTTGCTTCCCTAGCTCCAGCAGCTCTTGTCACATTTTGAAACAGATCATTGAAGCGTTTTCTCTTACCCAAGAGTAGTACACATGCAGCTTTCAAAGGCTCCTTCCAATCAGACTCTACTCCTGACCCCCTTCTAGGGAAGAAATTCTGAAGTCACTACTGACTTTCCTGCTTCTTCTTTAGCGACTCATCAGTAGCAATTTTTTTCAAAATAAATATTTATCTATTTGAAAGGCAGAGTGACATGGGGGATGGGGAGAGAGAGAGATTAATGTTCCATCTGCTGGCTCACTCCCCAGATGGCCACAGTCAGGGCTAGGCCAGCTGAAGCCAGAAGCTTGGAATTCCATTTGGGTCTCCCAAGCCCTTGGGCCATCTTCCACTATTTTCCCAGGTGTGTTAGCAGGAAGCTGGATTGGAAGCAGACCACCTGGGACTTGAACCAGAGCTCTGATGTGGTATGTGGGTTCTAGGCAGCGGCTTAACCTACTGCACTACAACATCTGCTTCAGTGGTGAATATTTCTGGGGTTTCATTGATATAAATGATCAAAAGCTTATAAGCAATGCAAACATTATAATAGAAATTAGAATGATCCCATTATATAATTTAAATGATAGATAACATGTCTAGTAAGTCGTTGTTATAAATAAGGAAAACACACCTACGTAATGTTACACAGAGTAAATGGGCAACACAGGACTTGAAGCAGCAATTGGTATGGTGTGATGACAAAAGCACAGAAGGGCACAGAATATTGGGGTGTGGAGAGGCCTTGGCTTTTCCTAGTGCCTCACTTCCACTCCACTGTGATCTGCAGAATGGTGCGATCCACAGTCTTCTGGCTCATCCCACCCTAATCCCCCCAGTGAGATCAACACTCTGCGGAGGCTTCAAAGGACTCTCCTGTTTCTCACCTCTCCACGGTCATAACATTGTTCTAAAGCCACTGATTCTGAATCGAACCCTTTTGAAAAAGTCTCCGAGTGCCTGCAGTGGGGATAGGGGTGGGGTGGCGACCAAGCACAGAGAGGAGAGGATATTGTGTTCTGGTGCTTTGTTTTTATTTTGAGGCCAGGTTGAGGCACATCAACCATGAAACAAAAGTGTCCCTCCCCCCTTTGTTTTTTTACTAAATATTTATTTTAACTTTTTAAAAATTTAATAATGAAAGGCAGAGAGAGAGAGAGAGAGAGATCTTCCATTCACTGTTTCATTCCCAAATGCCTACAACAGCCAAGACTGAAGTCAGGAGTCAGGAACTCCATCTGGGTCTCCCATGTGGGTGGCAGGGGCCCAGGTACTTGAGTGATCATCTGCTGCCTCCCAGAGTGCTCCTGAGCAGGCAGTTGAGTCAGAAGCAGAGGGGCTGGAACTAGAGCCAGACACTCTGATACAGGACGTGGGCACACCAAGCAGTATCTTAACCACTGGGCCAAATGCCACCCTGAGAAGTTTCTTTTAGGTTTGTGTGGTTTTTAAAAAACTGCTATTTATTTGGCTATACCAATAACCAATGTATCTAAGTAGTGGCTGTACTCTCAAAGGTGGAAAAGCTAGCTGTCATGTTTATTGCAGCATCTTGAGCCTTTAGCATAGTAACGTCCTGTAATAAAACCTCAGTAAATACTTGTAAACAGATAAATGAAGGAAATCATTGCAAAATATGTTTATGTTTAGCATTGGCATGCACTCTAAACTTGTGTGCTAATTATGCTTGTAATCATAGCTGATGGTTCTTGACTATGCTATGATTTTCATTATGCTACCTTAGTTAATCCCTACAGAACATCCATCGTTATTCTCCATTTCTTCAGATGAACAACTTCAGGTCCAGAGAGCTTAAGAAACAGCCCAAAGTTACACTGAGTGGTGGAGCTTGGATTCAAAGGCAGGCAGGTGGCTGTATCCTGCACACCCTTGAATGAGCTATTCGGCTCTGCTGTGTATGGTAAACTCACACTATGAGCGTTGGACGAAGAGCTGGAAGGGCGAAAAGATAAACATGGAATAGGTGTTCACCTCGCTTTGGATAACTTACACCTGTGTAATCAAGAGTATAGTAGATTGCAGGTAGGAGAGTAGAGACATTGGAGATGGGTGAAGAACCTGAAACCCTAATACCCCTTGCAAGATTTTAAAGGCTTTATATCTATGTTAAGTGAGCAATTCAATTCTAATCTTGCAATTTGATATTGATTCACTCATTTTATGGGATAGAGCTTTTTTTAAGATCTTATTTATTTGACAGGTAGTTACAGACAGTGAGAAGGAGAGAGAAAGAAAGGTCTCCCATCCACTGGTTCACTCCCCAAATGGCTACAACAGCCAGAGCTGGCTGATCCAAAGCCAGGAGCCTCCTCCAGATCTCCCATGTGGGTGTAGGGGCCCAAGGACTTGGGCCATCTTCCACTGCTTTCCCAGGCCATAACAGAGAGCTGGATAAGAAGTGGAGCAGCCGGGACTAGAACCGGTGCCCACATGGGATGCCAGCGCCATAGGCAGAGGATTAAGCTACTGTACCACAACACTAGCCCCATGGAATAGTTTTTTTTCTGCAGTAGAAATCCCTGAATGCTTATTAAAGAGAATCATTTTGCACTGGGAAGACCAAACAAATCATTTGCCTTCCATTTGCTTCTAGAGATGTGAAACTTCATATGGCAGTCACACTGGGACTTCAGCATTGATTGCCTTTGTACTCTGACAACCACCACACAAAGCTGATGTTCTGGAGTTCATACCTACCCAGCACTCACCAGCTAACCCAGTTTCTGTCATCTTTAGGACATGGTTTTTTTTGGCATGTGGGATGTTGTTTCTTTTATTACAGCAAAGCTGGCTTAAGTTCTTGGTGACCTTATGTTCAAAAAATTCTGCTGCTGAAATTCAGACTGGTTCCTTTTGTCCTATATTTATTCAAACTACCTCAACTTACAGGATTTGAAATTGCTGCTGGAAGTTTTGGTGGCCATTCCAGAGAATTCTTTAAATAGTCTCATTTGATTGATATAATGGGTCAAACTATGAAGGCTTTTCTTGTCAGAGTTTGGCACCAGGGTTGTTCTGGCCTTGTAAAAATGGGTTTGGATATGCTCTCTTTCTCTCTACTTGCAGTTTTTGTGAAGTTAGATTTCTCGATCCTTACATACTTGACTGAATCATTAGTGAAATCTGGGTCTGGAGTTTTCTTTGTGGGAAAATTTGAGGTTTTTAATGATTACATGTCCTATTAAGTTTAGTATTTCTTGATTTTAAAAAAAGATTTATTTGAAAGGCTGAGTCAGAGAGAAAGGTCTTCCATCTGCTGATTCACTCTCCAGTTGGCTGCAATAGCTGGAGCTACACTGATCTGAACCCAGGAGCTTCTTCTGGGTCTCCCACATGGGTGCAGGGGCCCAAGCACTTGGGCCATCTTCCGCTGCTTTCCCAGGGCCACAACAGAGAGCTGGATTAGAAGTGGAGCAGCTGGGACTTCAAGTGGTTCCCATATGGGATGCTGGCACTGTAGGCAGTGGCTTTACCTGCTATGCCACAGTGCCGGCTCCATCTATACAGAATCATTGATTTCTGTGTGTGGTTTAAAAAGAGAGGGAGAGATCCCACCCACTGGTTCACCCTCCAAGTGCCCCCAGTAGTTGGGGCTAGGCTCAGGTTCCAAGCCAGGAACTGGAAACTCACTCTAGGTCTCCCACATGGATGGCAGGGACCCAACTACTTGAGTCATCACCCATTGCCTCTCAAGGTTTGCATTGGCAGATAGCTGGAATTGGGAGCCAGAGGTGGCAATCAAATACAGGAACTCTGATATGGGATGCACGGATCTTACTTAATTTCTAAGCCAAATGCCTACTCCCAGGTCCCATTTCTGTTCTTTAGTAGCTTCTATGGAAATTATAACATGTGTACTCAACTTTTTAATGTCTAAATATAATATCCTTAGCCTCTAGGGTAATACAAGAACTTATTGGCTGGCGCCGCAGCTCAATAGGCTAATCCTCCGCCTGTGGTGCCAGCACACTGAGGTTCTAGTCCCAGTTGGGGCGCCGGATTCTGTCCCGGTTGCTCCTCTTCCAGTCCAGCTCTCTGCTGTGGCCCGGGAGTACAGTGGAGGATGGCCCAAGCGCTTGGGCCCTGCACCCGCATGGGAGACCAGGAAAAACACCTGGCTCCTGGCTTCGGATCAGCGCGGTGTGCTGGCCGCGGCGGCCATTGGAGGGTGAACCAATGGCAAAGGAAGACCTTTTTCTGTCTTTCTCTCTCACTGTCTACTCTGCCTGTCAAAAAAAAAAAAAAATCTATTATCCTAATGGAAATACTTGAATTTTTCATCTCCTTATTTATATATTATATAAAAACATTATCTCCTATATTTTACATGAGAGTACTTCAAAATGTTCATAGAAAATGTGCATAATCTTTTAATACCTTTTTTTGAGAAATTTTTATATGTATGAGTATATGTAATTGCCTTGTTTTTATCCTATTGTGTTTCATGACCCCCTGCAAGATACAATCATTGCTATTTTATATAGCCAAGGTTCAATTGGATTTGCCAATATATAGTACCATCCTTAGATCTGGACCACAGGGTCTCTGGTCTTTGTCTCATGATTTAGAGGTCCCTCCTCTAGTTGCATGCCTCTCCAAAGGGTAAGAAATTCAAGGCACCAAGAAGACATGCCTACCTGGAGCCTGTCTCCTTCCTCCCCTAACCCTTGCTTCTAGATCGTACTCTGGAAAACAAAGACCTGGATTTCCCTATCCAAAAGTTCTGTACCTATTTCTAAGACCTGAGCAGGCCTCTTCCCCAGGATAAGACATGCTGCAAAGTGTATGTGCCACTAGACCCAAGGGATAACCAGTGGGTACATGTTTGCAGGAGAAGGGGTTTTGGATATGTGGACTGTTGTGACCACATGTGCACAAAACCTCTTGCAATTTATGATAGAGCCTTTGTGAAAGAATAAGGGCTGGTTGCTCTTTTTAAACTCTTGACCATATCTTACAAGGGTTAGGGGTGGGTCTGGCTGTATACTAACCAATTTCTTTATTCTTCATTCTTTATTGCATCTCAGATCTTATGTCTCTGCCTGAATATATCTTTTAGGATTCATTTTAATGAGGATTTACAGGGGGTGAACATCAATATAGTTTTTGTTTGCCTCAAAATATCTTATTTTTCCTTCATTTCTAAAATTATTTTTACTGGGAGTAGAATTCTAGGTTGGCCATTAGTTTTCTCAGTACATTGCAGATAAATTCCACTTTATTCTGGCTTCCATTGTGACTTCCAAGACTATAGCTGCTGCTTTGAAGGCTTACTGTCTTGTTTTCCCAGACTGCTTTCAAGATTTTCTGTCTTTGCTTTTCTTCAATTTCACTCTGATGTGTCAGGTGTAGATCTCTATTGTAATTGATATTCTTTGGGCTTTTTGAATCTGGATTAGCGTTTTCCACTAGTTGGGATCATTTGGTTATTATTTCAAATGTTGACTGCCCCATTCTCTCCTCTTTCAGTTTTGTTTAAATATTTGTTTGATCTTGTGTTTATTTTTTCTATATCTCTGAACTTTTCTTTCATATTTTATATCTGAAACTTAAGTTTGTCTGGTTATCATTAGGCTTATACCCTCAGGTATAAGTAGGTTCATTGCTTATACTAGTTACCTCCTTGGGCTCCTGTGTTGGAGTCAGCTTTGGCCTGGCAATTCCTTTGTATCTTTTCAGGTCTTTGGTATGTTTAAGAAACTACTTTTAACATTTTATTCATGATTTTTAATTATCTTAAGTAGAAGGTTCAGGCTAAATAACCCAACCAAACATATTCTTGGAACACTGCAGAAATGTTTTATTTTTTTCTGGAATATTTACTGTATCAAGGTCTTTTAGCAGAGGTAAAATAGAAATTCAATTATGCTTTTACCAACAGTTTCCTTATTCTTCTTTTTCTCTGACCTCTTGCACGGTTGAAAATCCAAATCAATTGCATTTTTTTTTCTTCCTTTATACACCCTGAAACCTCTTCAATACTTCCTTTTTAATTTTCCCTCCTACTAGTCTTGTTACTCAATGCTTATGACTCAATGTAAATATCTCCGAGTTTACCAGTGACTTAGGAAACGATTACCATACACTGTTAGTCACATCAAAAATATTTGATCATTGCATGTATCATAGCAGCTGTGGTATAATCAAGTTATGCTAGTTAATTAGTGATAACAGAGTAACCCTCATTCAGACCTGCCCTAGGCAAGTATTAAGCTATTTCTGCCCCCCTCCCTTTAAATTTTATTCTTAATTGTTCTATGTCTAGTCAAAGATAGATTCATCATTTATTGCCACTAAATGTTATACTGATAATATACACTCAAAAATATGGTAGGGATATTATGAATGACATTGAAGAGATCTAGAACAATCTGATGGAGTGGCTTAAGCAGCTTGGGGCATTACATACGGTCATGTAGCTTATGTCCTGTATGACCCTACATGTTGCCCTTTATATCAGCATCCACAACCTATAAGGGAGCTCTGGATTAAGATGAACTTGGGATCATCTTTTATGAGTGGTTATCTAGTGTCAATGTCTAGATGTTTAATGCAGGCAGATAGTTTTCTCTGTACCTGATACTCTTTTATTAGCCATCTTTAGTACCTTAAAAATGTACTAAGAGCTAATAGCTATCCAAATCATCTTTGTTGATGACCTAGAGAACATTGAGCTAACCCAGATGCACACGAAGATGAAACAATGTTCCAGCTAAAAACAATAAAAATTACTTTCATCTATAATGAGTAACAATACCAAAATCCATAGATTTCCCTCTTTGATTACTGATCCCAGAGACCTTATTCCCCAGCAGGATGTTCTCAGTTCATGCAGAAGGCAGCAAGAGCTATGTTGTTTCTTATGTGTTTTCCATTAACTTTTTTGAAGACTCCTCATACTATATTCAGCCTTGAAGAAACATATTCTAGACATGACAACCGAAAACAACCCGTTCAGTGGTATTCGGTATATAGTATGTTCTTGATCTGTAGTCTCTTTTCAATATGATTGCTGCAATCATCCTTTGTTCTTGACTTTCCTGCCCTCATTTGGGAATTGAGCACCTGCTGTCTTCAGTGAAAAGCATGGTTTATTTTGATCAGAGGCCCAAGTCACTCTATGTAGTAGCCAGTCACTGTGTACACTAATTTAACTTTGACTATATCTCGTATACCATTTAGGTTCTGCCATAGTAAGTGGCAAAACTCAAGTTTACAACAACTTTGAAAATGTTCATTCATTTCACCTGGCTCAGAACTTTTACTTACAAGGAGACAGATCCTCAGGAGATTGGCGTTATGACCTGGTAAAAATAGAAGTTCCACTAGATAGCCAAATGACCTTGACCCATCTCACAGAGCATGCTGGTCATCTTTCTACAGCCATAGAATGAGATTTGAGGCTAGGTGGATTCTAAGTTCTTTTCCAAATATAAAATACTCTGATACTCTTCTCACAGCTAAAGTTGGATACTTGTATGTTAAGTTTGCTGAGCCAACTCTACCTATTGCAACAGAGCCAAGCCCAATGCATTTGAAGAGTTTTTTGGTAGAGCTTTAGTTTACTAAACAATAACCTTTCTCTAAGTACAGTGCTTGTGGAGGTGGAACAGAATTCAGAAACTTTAATATTAACTTTTAAACTTTTCACTGAAACTACTTATGCCACACACATAACATATACAACCCAAAGCATCTCAGAAAGCAAACACATCCATGCAGCCAGCACATGGAACATGCCCTGTATCCCAGAAGCCCCCACCTTCTATCCATTTCTATTGTTACTCCAAGTCCTTCCTTTCAAGGATAACTGCTCTCCTGACTCCTCAGTCCATTGATTAGTTTTGACAGCTTTTGTTTCTCAGATAAATGGCATCATGTACAGTGTGCATTCCTTCCTGTCTGGTTTCATTGGCTGATATTGTACTTCTGAGATTCATTGATATTGTTGCATGTAGCTGGAGCAGACCCATTTTTTTCTCCAGAGAGACATTGATAATCTTTGCACAACTGAATTAGCATTTTACTTTGAGTGACTCATTTGGAAAGATCAATAATATGCCATTATGCACAGAAAGAGGAGGAAAGTACTGAAGAGGAGGGATAAATCAGAGGCATTTCATCATTTGTTAACATATTAACATATAATACAAGCTATTGATTTTAACAATGTAAGCCCTCTTTTGAGGGACAAAGATTCACCCCTCAGTCTAAAATGTTATCGTGCCATGTCAAGGAACAAATCACTCTCCTGTATTGGATATTAAGTTACAGGGTTCTTTCTAAATGTTTTATTAATATAAAGAGAACAGATTTCATAGATATAATTTTAATAAGACAACCATGCTTGCTTCCCTTCCTCCCTCCCTCAAATCCTTTTTTTCTCCTTTAATTTTTGCAATAACTTTTTTGTATTTAATATACGCAGTTTTAAGAGGATAATGATACTTCCTACCATACCCTCCCTCCCTCCCTCCTTTCCTTAATTTTTCGATAACATACTTTCCATTTTCTCTATAATTACAAGCTTAACCTGCCCACTAAATAAAGAATTCAACAAATAGTAAATACAAAAACCACTGTTCCTCAAGAGTATAGGCAAGGGCTATTAATAATAATCGAGTCTCAATGGTCAATTTTTCTCATATATATTACTTTTTTATACTCTGTATATCAGTAGCCACAAATCAGGGAGAACATCTGATATTTGTCTTTTTGGAACTGGCTTGTTGCCAGCTGTACCTTGAGACTGGAGAATTGGGGTTTATTTATTCCCTCCTTTCCATGCCCTCATCCCTGTTAATCCCTGCACTACCTGAGCCCGCACTTACCAGGTACAGAAAGAGAATTGTTGGATGAACGAATGGGGGTACAGCTAACATTTACAGTGCATTCACAACGCCAGCCGCTGCAGAGATCTCTTGTTTGCTCAACATAGCAACACTAGCAGCTCGGTGCTGTTCCCAGTATTTGTTAGATGGGGAAGCTAGACTTTTGGGAATTACTTGTCCAGGGTTATACACATCATATGGTACAGCTGGGACCCTGCACTCATCTTCCCCACTGCCTATGGCCCCTCTGTTTTTGGTGGCTGGATTCACAGGTATCCTTGAGCTGAGAGCACACATCCTGGTAAGTCTGGGCTTCCTTTAGTTATGTAGACGGAGCCTGTTCACTGGGTCCACACTGCCCCCTGCTTGTGCCTGAGCCCAGGAGTACACTTTGATGTGCTGGCCAGTTTCTTCCTGCCTCAGCCTCTGCTGGTGCTGGCTGCCCATCACGAGTAACCGTGGCCAACTCAGGGAAGCCCCAATGCCAGTATCTGCAGTTCGCTCTGTGTGCCAATCTCTCCCCAGCCCCTGCTCCGCCTCCACCTTGCACTTCAGCTGCTAACTCCGTTGGAGCCTTCATGGCTCACCTGGTACACACTGACCCTCCATGAATAAATAAATGAATGGTAATTGAGGCTTTTAAATTCAGTTCTGACATCAGCTTTGTTTAAAAGAAAAAAAAAAGTGTGCTCTCCTGACTACTAAAATTGCAAGGAGTGATAATAAAATATGCAATAAAGAGAAAATGCAACATACTTTTTTTTTTAACAGAATCTAACAAGTAGCTAGGGAGTGCGTTTGGCATAGTGTTTATGATGCTGCTGGGGATGCCCTCAATCCACGGTCAGAGTGCCTGGGTTTGAGTCTTGGCTCAGCTCCCGATTCTGACTTCCTGCTGGTGTGCACCCTGGGAAGCAGTGGTGCTGGTCAAGTACTTAAGTCCCTGCTACCTACACATGAAACCCAGATTGAGTTCCCAGATCCTGGTTTGAGCCTGTCCCAGTCCTAGCTATTGAAGACATTCAGAGAATGAAGCAGGAGATGGGAGCTCTCTGTGTCTCTGCTTTTAAAGTAAATAAGGTAAAGAAATTTTTGTATGATTTATTTGAAAGTCAGAGATCTTCCATCTGCTGGTTCACTCCCCAGATGGCCACAACAGCTGGAGCTGGGCCACACTGAAGCCAGAAGCTTTTTCTGGATCCCTGACATGGATGCAGAGGCCCAAACACTTGGCCCATCCTCTGCTGCTTTCCCAGGCACATTAGCAGGGAGCTGGATCAGAAGTGGAGCAGCCAGGACTTGAACTGGTGCCCATGTAGGATGCTGGCATCGCAGGCAACAGCTTAATCTGCTGTACCACAATGCCAGCCCCATAAATAACAATTTTTCAAAGTTAATGAAAAAAACATTAATAGGGATAGATTGTTTAAAACATTCTAGGACTACCCTGCCATTCTGATTCTTAGCATAGACTTTCCCCAGGTTTTGTATACTGGTAATAACTAGGTATGTAATATTTCCTGCTTTTAATTTCTTCACACTATTTTGCATGTGTTGATGTTTTCATAATTTCACATGGGTTATCTTATCATTTTAAATGTAATGTGTGACTGGGAGACTGTTCCACAGTAAGCACACACCTTGCTTTTTGTAGTGGGTGCTCCCCACACCTTCTCTGGAGGTATGGGAATGTAAAGGAAGCAGGGTGGCTGCTTGCCCGGGTGGGATGACCTTTGGGGTGTTGCTGTGTGGGGATTATGGCAGCTGGGGTGATCTAGTTTCCCCTTATTTTATTCCAGGATGTTTTTCTCTGGTGGGCAGTGTGGCCATGTTGGCAGAATGGAAGACATCTTAGCAGCCTTCCGGATAGCCCTTGCTGTCATGTGTCTTCACGTTGTCCTGGTTACATCCCTGGAAGGTAAGGTGCCCGTTTTTCTTCACTTAATGTTTCCGTTTCTCTTTATATATATGTGGCTTTTTGTCATTTGGACTTTTTTTTACTATGATAAAATATACATAATAGTTACCATGTTAACCATTTTAAGGTGTATAGTTCATTGGCATTAAGTATAATCACAGTTTTGTGCAGCTGTCACCCTTATTCACTTCCAGAATGTTTTCATCATCCCAGATAGAAATGCTGCACCCATTAAACAATATTTCCCATCCCTCCCTTCCCATAACCCCTAGTCTTTCTCTATGAATTTTCCTATTCCAGGTGCTGCGTGTGAGTGGGATCATATACTATCTGGCTTACTTCACTTAACATAATGTTATTGAGGTTCATCTGTGTTATAGCACATATTAGAATTTCATTCCTCTTGAAGGGTAATATTCCATTGTCCATATATACCACACTTTGTCCATTCCTCTGTCCATGGACACAAGGGTTGCTTCTGCCTTTGACTACTGTAAATAATGCCACCATGAACACAGCATGGAAATGTCTTGAGTCCTTGTTTTCAATTTTTGGGGTGCTGGGTCAGATAGTAATTCTATGTTTAACTTCTGGAGGAACTGCCAGATTGTGTTCTGCAGTGGCTGTACCGTTTTACATTCCTACAAGCAAGGCCAAAGGATTCTAGTTCTCTCTACATCCTTGACAACACCTGTCATTTTCTGTTGTATTGATGAGGGGTATGAAGTGGTATCCCATTATCCTGTGGATTCATATTTCCTCAATGTTTAGTGATGTTGAGCATGTTTTCATGTGCTTATTGGCCATTTATATATCTTCTTTGCCGAAATATCTATTTGCCTGTTTTTTAACTGCATTGTTTTTGTTGTTGAGTTTTTGGATATTAATTCCTTATCACATATATAGCTTCCAAATAGCTTTGCTCATTTTGTGGGAGAGGGATTTTTCACTATTGATGGTGTCCTTCCATGCACAAAAGTTTTTAGTCTTGAAGAAGTCCAATTTATCTATTTTTACTTTTATTATCTGTGCTTTGATGTCATACCCAAGAAAGCATTGCCAAATCCCATTTTATTTTCCCCTGTTTTCTAAGAGACCTGTACTTTTAGGTCTTTCATTTAGGTCCTTTGATCCGTTTAGAGTTAATTTTTAAGATTTCTTTATTTCAAAGGAAGAGTTAGAGAGGGAGACACAGAAACAGATCTATCTGCTGGTTCACTCCCCAAATGGCTGCAACAACTGGGGCTGGGCCAAACTGAAGCCAGGAGCCAAGAACTCCATCTGAGTTTCCCACATGGGTGCAGGGGCCCAAGCACTTGGGCCGTCTTCCACTGCTTTCCCAGGCACATTAACAGGGAGCTGTACTGGAATTGAGACAGCTGGTACTCGAACTGGGACTCACGGGATGCTGGTATCGCAGTCAGTGGCTTACCACCTGGGCAACAACGCCAGCACCTAGAGTTAATTTCTGGTTATGCTGCAAGGTAAGGGTCCAGCTTAATTCTTCTGCCTGTGGATCTCCAGTTTTCCCAGCACCATTTGTTGACAAAATCATCCTTTCCCGCAACCATTGGTCTTGGGGTCCTTTTCAAAAATCAGTTGACCATATATGTAAGGACTTATTTCTGGTCTGTATTTGGTTTTAAAGTATCTACTAATGGGGCTGGCACCATGGCTCACTTGGTTAATCCTCCATCTGCGGCGCTGGCATCCCATATGGGCACCGGGTTCTAGTCCCGGTTGCTCCTCTTCCAGTCCAGCTCTCTGCTGTGGCCCGGGGAGGGCAGTGGAGGATGGACCAGGTGCTTGGGCCCTGCACCCGCATGGGAGACCAGGAGGAAGCACCTGGCTCTTGGCTTTGGATCAGCGCAGTGCACCAGCTGTAGTGGCCATTTGGGGGATGAACCAACAGAAGGAAGACCTTTCTCTCTGTCTCTGTAACTCTGTCAAATAAATTTTTTAAAAAAGTATCTACTTGAAGTCAAGACCATATGAAAATTTAAACGCAGTTGAGAAACAAATGAAACAGCATGGTATTTTCAGAAAAGGGGATGTTTAGAAGCTTATGAAACCAGGAGAAAAGATAGCTGAGGAAGGCAGGCAAAAGGCTGCTGGAATTTGGCAGAAGAACATAGTGCCACCCAAGTGCAAAGTGCCTCACTGGGAATGGGAATAGGAAACGCATGGTAGTTAACAAGGACACACAGACAAATGCCTTTCTTAAGAGGGTGGCAGGACCCAGGAATCTTCATTGGCTAAAACAATCTGCTAGCAGCAGAAGCTAAGGAAGCATACGTATGAACACAGCCACCCAAATTAAATGGAAAACTTCCCAGCAGGCCAACATACAAGTGGCAGTCTTTAAGGGATACGTCGTCAAGAAGCCTGCACACTTTCAAAAAAGAAATAAGAGCTCAGTGTGTCCCGATGCTGCTAGTGTGCTTGGCCCCTGCCTGCTTTACGTGGGCCCGCACTTTGTCTTCTCAACCTCATCTAGGAAGGGGAGATCCTAATGTTAACCTCATTTTCCAGAGCAGGAGGCTGAGGCTCAGAGATAAGTCACTTGCCCAAGATTGTTAGCCCCTAGGGAGTGGCAAAGCTGGAATTTGAACGCCAGTGGCCTGGCTCCAGCTTTCGTGCTTGTAACCACAAAGCCAGAGTTCTCACACAGGACCCCTGGAGGGTTTGCTGAAACATGGATCGCTGGGTTCTGTCCCTGGAGTTTGTGGTTTAGCAGGTCTGGCTATGACCTAAGAATTGATGTCTCTAACAAGCTCCCAGGTGGTGGCACTGTCACTGGTCCAGGGACTTGCTGGTGGAAGATAGGGACAGGAAACACCTGGTAGAATCGTGGGCCACAGATCCTGATGCTGTGACCACATGAATTCATGTAAACTATGCTCACACGCATCATCTCCTTGAGGCATTAAGACATCACCATGGGACTGGCAGGGCAGAAACCAAGGGTCCCCCCTTCACTGGTGAGTAAATGTCCCCAGGGACGTGGTTGAGACATGGTGGGGTCCCAGACTGCGCCAGAGCTGCAGTGTCCCGTTTCACTGCTTTTCCACCACAAGGGTGGATGAGCGGAGGAAAGTGGAACGTAGGGTTACTCCTAACAAATAAGTCCTTTTTACAATGTTTTGAAATCTTAAAACTTCTTATGTATTGGATTTTTATTTTAAAGGCCAAGAGACACAGAGAAAGATCTTCTGCTCTCTGGTTCACTCCCCAACTGCCTGCAACAGCCAGGGCTGGGCTGGGCTGAAGCCAGGAGCCAGGAACACAATCCATATCTCCCACATGGGTGGCAGGGAGCCAAGTACTTGAGCCATCACCTGCTGCCTTCTCAGGGTGCACATTAGTAGGCAGCTGGAATTAGAAGTGGAGCAGGTCTGAAACCCAGGCACTTTGATAAGGGATGCAGCCATCCCAAGTGGCGCTTTAACTGCTGTTTCCAAAGAAATATATCTAAAATGACCAACCCCGGGGCAGGTAAATAGGAAAGCACATGCCACTGAAGGAAACCTAAGTAGGGAAAAGTTGAGTGGTCACCGAAGGTAGCTGAATACATTTCTTGCTCCAGCTCTCTGATGAACAGATTTCTTGCAGCAGTAGTTCTCAAAGTGTGGCCCCAGATGAGTAGCATCAGCATCACCATGGAGCTTGTTGGAACTGCTGAGCCAGAGCATGTCAGGGTAGGGCCCAGCGCCGTGCATCTTACCCAGTGCTGCCAGCACACTCAAGTGTGCACTGCTGGCTAACACAGTGCTGCTGGCCGCGAGTCAGAATAGGAAGCTGGCGAGAGCTGGCCCTAGTGCCTTCCCCCAGGCCTTCCACCGTTTCTGTGAGCTGCGTTGGCTGCTTACTTCATCGGGCCTCCAGTTCCTCACCTGCCATCAGCAGAGCTGCTGTAATGCCTGGTACATGGAGGTCTTCAAAAAATTCATGGCAAATGCATATATGAAAAAACTCTACATGCATTTCAAGGGGATTTTTCTTCTTTTCACTAAAATTAATTTGCCATTTAATTTCATCTTCTTGAACTTTTTGAAGTATTCTCGTATGTTTATAAGTAGATAAAAAGAAGCTCCAGGAAGGCAAAGATTGTTCTGAATGAAATGTTTTGGCAGGGCCTGCAATGTGGCTCATTAGGTTAATCCTCCGCCTGCGGCACTGGCATCCCATATGGGCGCCGGGTTCTAGTCCCGGTTGCGCCTCTTCCAGTCTGACTCTCTGCTGTGGCCTGGGAAGGCAGTGGAGGATGGCCCAAGTGCTTGGGCCCTGCACCCGCATGGGAGACCAGGAGGAAGCACCCAGCTCCTGGCTTCAGATCGGCGCAATGCCAGCCGTAGTGGCTATTTGGGGAGCAAACCAATGGAAGGAAGACCTTTCTCTCTAACTCTGTCAAATAAATATTTTTTAAAAATGTTTAAACATCTCCAAAGGACTAAACAAGATTTTATTATCATGTCTCGGAACTCCCGAGATTACTTCTTCGTCTTAGGTAACAGTCACTTCAGTAGCTCTCAGCATGTGTCAGCCACGGTGCCAAGTTCCTATAGAAGGCTCAGTCATTTAAAGGTCACTCAATAATCCCTTGAAATAGGTACTAGTGTTAGCTTATTTGACAGATAAGGAAGTCGAGGCGCAGAGAAGGTAAGCAGCTCGCCCTAAGACAAACAGTGGAGATGTTGCAGATTTGTGATGCAAACCCAGGCCATCAGCTGTGGAGTTTATATGTTCGCCCTTTCGGCATTCCTGACCTGTCTGCAGTGCTAGGCTCAGCTGCGTGGTGGTTGTGCATGTGTAGATTAAAAGCAAGGTGGAATCCAGAATTGTGACAATCACTGGGCTTTTTTACTGGGCCCCCCAGAGATGGCTCCGAGGCATCACCTCCCTGCCCCCTTCGGACTGAGGGAGGTTCTCTCTGGTTCACAGTGGTGTGGGTCTCATCTTCAATGAAGGCCCAAGGGACGGACACGCTACTTTGACATGGGATGATCAACTGTGTGGTAATGCGTGCCTAGCAGCACTGGCTGCTGAGAGGAGTCATCCCTGGTTCAGGGGATGCACACTCCAGTGGGAGGGACGGGACCCTGATGTATGAGACCAGCACAAACTGGTCAGTGTGAGTCAGTGCCACAGTGCTCTAATGTAGGAGGAGTCTTCACAAAGTTCGTGGAAAATGCAAATTATGAAAAGGAAGCTACATGGATTTCAAAATTTTTCACATGTAAATAAACTTTTCGTTTTATTTTTTTCTACGTGCTCTCTCAAGTCCCTGTGTATGGCGCGGGGCCAAATCTGCATTAGTGTAGTTCAATGCTAAGCCACCTGTAGCAGATGGTGTTGATGCCCTGCCTGATATCCCTGTGGCCTAGCCCAGAGGTCGTCTGCAGGCAGTCCCTGTGGATGGGGAAGGCTGTCATAACTCAGAGCAATTTGTGCCCATGGAAGCAAGTGTGGCCTGTGAATGGGAGCAGCCCCAAGTGCAGGGAGTTAACGCCCTGAAACAGTGAGGGATGGGGCGGTGTGGAAATGTGCCATCTGTGCCAGCTTCCTTGCCTTTCGGTGGGGCAACGCTAAGGTATGTTCTCCATTACCTCTTGGATTGTGCCCCGGTTGTCCGTAGCAGTGACCTGCTCATTAACGTGCCCATCACTGGCTTTACTCCCTTCCCCACGGCGCTTAAGTACTCCCTCTCTCTGCTGCTGGGGTCATCCCCATCAGGAAACATGCTCAGCCTCCGAGGGCGAGCCAAGTATCCTCACCTCCGCAAAGCCCCGACCTGCTCAGCAGCAGTGTAGCGTCTCTGCCCGGTGCCCCTCCTCTCTACCTGTTGACACTTGCCGCTTCCAACCGTGTTCACTGTGATGAACCCCGTGAGTCTTTTCAGTGCATCATTAGTGCCGGGTGAGGAGGGTGAAGGGTGGGTGAGGCAGGGGGAAAACCAAAGGGAGGAAAACCGGAGAGTATTGAGAGCCTACCCCGGGTCAGGCTCTTCTAGGTGTATTCTGTATGTTAGTCATCTAATCCTCCCCCCAAACTAGTCGCAGAGGGTATTTTGCGTCTTGCTTGGTTGATGAAGAAACTGAGTGTCAAAGGAATTAAGTCATCTGCCCAGAGCCACACAGCTGGGAAGGGTCCCCCTGGGGATCCGTGGCCTGTGCTAATTCACACTCTACCAGACTGCACGGAGCACCCTCAGTGGGTGTCTGAGGACTCCGTGAGCCTGTCACGGGGGCACGGGCACAGGGTAGAGAGGGAACTCGCAGTAAGCCGCTGGGGAGCAGTCAGTCCCCTGGCGCTGGGGGATCCAGACCGCAAACCCAGTAGCTTCACCCTGGAAGCAGGACATCTGACTCATTTGCTCCTGACAGCAGCGAGAGGTGGGCCTGACCCTCTCTGTTAGGTCACTGGCCAACAGGGACAATCCTTAGGCCTTACTACTTTCAGTTGTATAATTGAGTGACATTTGAGGGAATCAGTCTTGGTCCACCAGGAGCCAAAAATGGAGCTTGGCAGGTAACCATACTCAGCTCTAGCCTCTGGCTCTCCTAGGTTGTACCAGTGCCTCCCCCTACCGCCCCCTTTAGTCTTTGAAGGAGGTCTTCATTTGGGCACAACCATTCTGTTTTCCAGAGGGTGAGATGACATAATAGTGGAAGATGGTTATAATTTCATTCTTGCAGAATTGTCTTCCCCATTTGGAAATAATTATACATTTGAGCCAGTTTGGTGAGCTCATGAGCTATAATCCCCAACTTACTCTCCCTCTGGGCTGGGTCCTAGATCTTTCTGTGCTGCAGGCATTTTCAGTGACAAGTCCCTTTACAATTCCCCTGCTCCAAGCCCTCGCTGCCTTATTTCCTGCTACCCTCTCATTCTTTGTTCATCCGAGTCTTTGTTCCTCCTTGTGCAGAAGACATTAGAGCTGCAAGAGATAGGCTGTATGCTCCTGAGAGATGGAAAACCTGTCTTGTTACACTTTGTCCTACAATACTAAACCCGGTGCTGGTCATCTTCTTTGCTTTCAATCCTCTATCTGTAGAAATGATGTTATAAATACTTTGACATTGATCGGATGCTTGGCCAATGTCCCGGCCCTCCTGAATCCTACTCCCCACATAGAAGCATGAGGATGCTACTGTTGGGTGCCGACTCTTTTCCTGGCGGGTGGACATGGTGATGAGTTATTCTCTAGATAGGGAGGGGGGCACTAAAAGCAGAGGACTTTGTGCCCTACTTTTCCGCTTGGAACCCTTGGTAGGGACTCCTCCTCACAGGGGACCTGTATACCAACATAGGGCAATTGTAGAGATGCGAAAGGGTGAAACTGTTTGGGCAGAGAAGGCTGGAGGTGGTGTCTCTGCCAAGTCTCTCTCACCTCTCATGTGACAGGGTAGGGATTCTAAAGTTTCCTAGTACTAGGTGGCCGGGGTGGGGACAGAGCTGCAAAGAATATGGTATGACAAGCTAGACCAGAGGCCACTCGAAAGATATGATGGACCCTCAATGGAGCGTGAAAGGAGCTGCATCAGCGAGAGACACACCCCCAGGTCTGAGCGGGATTCTAAGACAATAGAACATGGGTCCTTCTGGGTACAGCCTTCAGCGGTGATTGCTGGTTGGATACTCAGGAACCCTGCAGGGTGAGCAAGGTTTCTGCCAAGGCCACTGCAAACCCAGGCCACAGCGCTAGGTGAGCTCACAGACCTATGCCCCTTCTCCCTCCTGCCAGAAGGTTGCTAGTACCCCATTCCCAGCCCAAACGCCATCTTGACTATAAGGAAGAGGGAAAACAAATATTGCACATTTATTCGAAAGGCATTGAGTTAACCAGAGGTCATTTTAGAGCAAAGGAGACAAAGGGGCCTTAAGGATCCCTTTCCTCTACCTCTGGGGTGGAGGCTCTCTCTGTATCAAACATAATGTCTAGCACACAGTAAGTACTCTACTAACTGTAGTTGATTGGTTTTCATGGGCCTCTCTTCAGCTTATATCCCCAGCATTATCCACATCTGAACCCAGTGAGTCCTGGTACAACAGACTGTTGCCCCAGGCCTTTGCAAAGACTTCAGTGAGGTGGCTGTCCTTTGGCTAGAATTAGCCTTGAAGAATACATTGCCCTTTGTCCATAGGATGAAGGGGCTGCACTAATTAAGATTCCATTCTAGTCTGCAAGTCCAACCCCTCAGTAGGGACAGTCTTCAGATTCTGAAGTCATTGTCCTAGGATACTGGGGATATCCTTGGGGCCTTCCTTGGACATAGTGTCATTCTGAATATTCTTGTGTGATGTCTCAGGTGTTCATTACCTATGCCAGGTTCTCAAGTTTGGCTGTACATTAGAATCACCCAAGGGCTTCAAGGAGACCTGAGGTCTGTGACCCACCCCCAGGGATTTTGATGGCATTTTTCTGGGGGTGCAGCCAGGGTATCAGTATTCTTCCAAGTGACCCAAGTGATTTTAGCAGGACTAAGAACCACTCAGCTCTGCGATCCCATTTTAAGCCTGTTCTCCTAGTTAAAGTTCCTAATGTGAAATTGGAAACAATTTCAAAGTCCTATTTTTTTCACACTATGTTTTCTATGGGAGGCAATTTCAAAGGATGCTAAAGCAATAATGATGCCAGTAAATCCCTTGAATTCAAAATTGGTATGTGCCCCCACAGCAGCTCTTGCTGATTAGTAAAAGCCCAAGTTGCCAGTGCTACCCTTGCCCGATTCTCCACTGCAAACCCTCAGTGTTTCTTGGTAGGACCCAGTAAGCAGCAGCTCATGGCATTAAGTACTGACAACAGCAGCAGCAACACAACTGGACATTTCTGGAGGTCTGTTCCCTGGACATAGGCAGAGAAGTCAGTGTTCTCCTCACTTTGCTGATGGGGTAAATGACTGAAGCTCAAAGCAACGCAGTAACTTTCTAGGTTACCCAGCGAGGAACAGTGCCAAGATCCAGCAAGCAGCTTTCCAGAACTCTCTATACCAGCCTGCAAAGTGCTTATTTTTGGCTTGGACAGTTTGAATCACTTCCAAGTTCACACAGCTGGAAAGTGGAGGTGGTGGGATTCTAGAATTTGTGTTCTTAACCACTTCCCTAGTGTTTAGTCACTGAAGCACTCGAAAATGGTTTTTACACAACTTTGCCATGATTCATTTATCCTGGGATGGTTTGTACCCCCAAAGCACTGGATAAAAGATTAAGAGAAGTATGAGAAATCAAAGCAACAGTTCCACTGATTTAGTCTATCAGGGTCAAGTTGAGGTTCCAAGAGACCATGCTGTTGAAACATACCTTGAGAATAGGTGCATCTTTTGAGAAGTAACATTGATCTTGCCAAGACATCTGATATTTATAAGATCACAGTACTATTAAAAACCATCAAGGTGGCCTAAGTTCTTGGGTTCCTGCCACCCACGTGGGAGACTTGGATAGTGTCCCTGGCTCCTAGCTTCAGCCTGGTCCAGTCCTGGTTCTTGCAGGCACTGGAGAATAAACCAGGGGATAGAACCTGTCTCATTGTCTGCCAGTCTGCCTGTCAAGTAAATAATTTTAATAACTATCAACATAAGTTACAGATGTGTTTACAATGATATTTGTGGCAATTGTTAGTCTTGAACTCCCTCTATTTTACCTATACCATTCTCTCTGCTTTTGAGAATGCACAAAATGTAAAGTTAAAGTTCCTCCCATGCTGTTATAGAACTTAGTATAGAATTTAATTGTTAACTTTTAATTGTTAATGTGTTAAAAGGGGTAATAATCTTGCTTTAATAAGTGAATTAAAATTGTTTGTAATTAATTGAACACACAGCTGTGTTTCAACTCCCTAGACATTTTTGCCTTGCTCTTAAAAGATTGATTATGGCACTGACATGGATCTACAGTTAAGTCGAACAAAATCGAGGCCTTGGTGTATAGGCAGGAGGAGATCACTTTGAATTAGTGAGGAATTTCCAGTTACAGGATATTTTCAAAGTGGAATTTTTAAACTTTCAAGTGGGTTGCATAATATCAACTAGAATGTGAATTCTTATTCCCTGCTAAGTGCCTGGCACACAGTAGGCCTTCAGGAGTTAGCGTAAGACAATAAACTTTGGGCAAATGACTTCATGTTTCCTCACTTGTGGACTCAGGTGCTTGGACTATTTGGGTATATGGTCTTTCCCCACCCATGGCCAGTTTTATAATTCTTTTCTTCTAGCAAATTCCAACTCCCAAAAGATGCTGTCTTTTAAAGAATTTAAGGTTTTCTTTCCCATGCTTGTGTTGAGCAAAGATGTATGACGGTATCCAGTATTTGTAATCAGCAGTAGAAAACCAGTGCGGATATAATTCCAAACAAAGCAGACATCACACTCTAATTTTCTTATGCAGCCTATTGTGGGTAAATAAGCATTGTGGAAATGATGAAACTACAGTGTACGTGACGGACTTTGCAGAGCTTACCATATTGCACTAGGTCATCTTCCAGTCTCCTTCACCTCTGAAACAGATTTCTATGAGCTTCAGTTTCCTGATGTGTAAAACAAAGGGATGGAGCCCTGTGATCTGTCTAGGAGGTGCTCCCATGATCCCAAACTATGGGAACTTGAATTAGACAAATATGGGCTTCTAATAAATACTCTCAAATTAAGCACTGGTGTATGTAAGAATGTTTTTATAGTTAGAAGGGAAATCGCATACATGCAAATCATTGGACAAAACCATCTTCAAGTTTTTTTCAATGCCCTCTACAAATTGCTATTATTTGCATTAAAGAAAAAATACTTTATTACATAAATGTAAACTTCTTCCAAGGATACAGAATGATATAGTCTGCATTCATAATACTTATATTGTTGAACTATGATAAAGTGACAGATAAGTATAATTTTATTCAAAGTAATCAACCCTATTTTACAGATAAGGAAATAGAGAAATGTTCCACACTTACTCGAGACAGAGCCAGAATCTGAAATGAAGTCAGTCTCTGTGCGGAGCTCAGTCTTTTTAATCAAATTTCAAACTTAAGGCTTGATTAGCAGGCATATTCATTCATCCACTAGAAAGAAGTGGACAAAGGTATTTTATTCTAATGGAGAAGATTATCATGTCAGAGTGCCAGATTGTTAAAAGGAATCCTAGATCATACTTTCAAAGTTCATGACAAGCCAAAGAAGATATGTAAGGAGAAGCATTAGAATAAGAACCACCAACAATCTAGAGGCCCGGGAACCTGCTAAGGATCTTCTATCCAGAAGTACCACAGCAAAAGTTACTGGTTGATGTGGCTTCAAAACAGAGCCAACTCAAAAATAGGACTTTTCCAACTAGGTGGGCTTTCCATGCAGCCCACCATAATTCCAACTTCTCACAGTGGTTTTTACTAGTACATCATTGTTTACGGAACTGGTTTGTCAAATGGGAGTCCAAGTCTTGGGGTCCTGGAAGAACCACGATCTGGGTGCTTGCAGGGAGCAAAGGAGATTCACATTCAGTCCCCGGATGGCAAGGGCTCCTCCCCTGGTGCATGTTGATCCCCGGACTCTTGACCTTGTCGATATGACAAAGAACAAGAGAGAAAGTGGGTGTAGAGAATGATTTGGGCATTGATCTTGTCCCATTGTTAGTTTAACTTCATGGCACTCTAATTAAATCTGACGTGGCAGACCGTGGCTGGCTTAGCACCAAAGCTTTTACTTTTTCTCCCCGTTGGCTCACAGCTAGACTACATTTCTCAGCCACCCCTGTAATTAGAAGTGGCCATGTGACCAAGTTCTGCCCAATGGATGTGGGCAGAGGGATGTGTGCCACTTCTAGGCCACACTATGACCAATATCCCACCGGATTCCCCTTTCTCTTTGCCTGCTGCCCGTTGCTTTCTAGAGCAAACTTGGAATTTTCAAGTTGAAGACCACAGTGCCTCTGTCAACCTGGCTCCCTGAAAGACACTCCTCCCCCTGCCCCCCAGCTCAGTCCTCCATGACAGGCTGCCAATTGGGCATTCATATGCAGAAAATACTTTTAAAAATTTATTTGAAATGTAGCACTACAGAGAGTGGGAAAGATCAACACACACACACACACACACACACACACACACAGGGTGGGGGGAAGAGAGAATCTTTCATCCACTGGTTCAGTTTCCAGATGGCTGAAGCCTGAAGCCAGGAACCTAGAACTCCATCCTGGTCTCCTACATGGAGTGCAGAGGCCCAAGCACTTGAGTCAGTCTTCTCTTGCTTTCCCAGGCCATAGCAGAGAGCTGGATTGGAAGTGGAGCAGCCAGGACTCAAACCAGCACTCATATGGGATGCCAGCACTATAGGTAGTAGCTTAACCTGCTGTGCCACAGCACAGGCCCCAATAACCCATTTTAAAGCCCTTGAGATTTCAGGGTTTATGCTTAATGGCAGCTCACTTTTCCTTAACTAATACATTTGACCGTGACCTTTCTCACGAGGCTTGTTTGCTACATATCATTCTACCATTGGAAGATCAGGTAGAGAGAGGCAAGGGAGGCATCCTTTCTTAAGGTGGTATAAAAACTGAAGCACATACAATCTAAGAGAGCTGGGGGAGCCCATTGTTGTCATTCAAGGGCAGGAGATTCCACCAGAGCCACCTAGGCCCATTGTGCCAAGCCAGGGCACTGTGACCTTCATGGGATGGCCTAAGGTTAAGACTGTAGACTCTACACTTTTTGGAATCAAATCTTACTGATGACCTTAAGGTGTTTCACTAATGTGCTTCAGTTTATTATTTTAATTTATTTGAAAGAGAGAGCGAGCGATCGATCTTCCATCCCCTGGTTTATTCCACAAATGCCCTTAACAGTCAAAGCTGGGCCAGGACAAAGCCAGGAGCCCCAAACCCAATCTGGATCTCCCCGGTGGGTGTCAGGGATGCAAGTACTTGAGCTATCATCTGCTGCTGTACATGAACAGGAAGCTGGAATCAGAAGTGGAGCTGAGATTCAAACCCAGGCACTCTGATATGGGATGCGGGAGTCCCAAGTGGCTTCTTAAGCACTGTGCCAGACGCCTGCCCCATATTAATTCTTCTAAGGAAAATATGATGTGAACGTGTCCCAAGGCTCTGTTTCATTGGCTCAGTTCTGCAGCTGGCCCAAAGATATTCCGAAGATCTCTACAGCCAGCTAACATTATCTTTGAGTGGTAAGACTGTATTTAGTTTTTCTTCATATTCTTCTGTGGTTTAGAATTTTCTCCACATAAGCTCACAGTATGACTTATAATCAGAGAAACCTTGATGTTAGGTTTTAGAAGTAGCCTATATAACCCCTAGGGAGACTGTACATCCCACACGTAGACAACCTAATAACATTATAATTAGCTGTGCCTTCCATTTTCTTCCTTGAAAGTTCACCTGTCGTGACTTTGTATAAAAATTTGTGAAATAGAGGGTATGGTTATCAGATCTTTTGAAGCCTTCCTTCTTCCATGTTTCTAAAGTGATCCCAAGTGCATTTTGAAAATTGGAAGCAAGTAGCATAAAGAGAAAAGTGGAAGTGGAAGCCTTATACGTAGAAGAGAGAAATCATTTTTAGATGAGTCACTGGGAGAATGAGGACTAGAGGAAGCATGGTTCTATCAGTTACTGAGATGAGCAGTGCTTACTGCATATTCTTCGGTACTGCAGCGGTAGTACCTGTGAAATAAGCCCTAGTCCGATTCATTTCTGGCCTAATTTTACAGGTGGGAAATGGAAGTGCAGATGGGTTAAGTAACTTGTCAAAGTGATGGAGTTAACAAGTGACAGAGGCAAGATTTGGACCTGGACCATCCTGGTCTTTGGGAATCTAGGCTCTCAACATACCTTCCACACTGCCTTCTTGAGGGATTCAAGACATGAGCTGTTGGCAGGCTGACTCTTGCTTGCCCCTCACACCCCAGTGAGAAACATACACCCTTCACTCCCACGTCCATCAATGGAACATCTCTTTACATGCCAGCTTCCCAAGTTTGGGTTCAAGTCTTCATTGTGTCGTGCCCAGTCTACTGTAGTGGTTGGCTCTCTGGCTTTCTCAGATTTCCCTCCTCAGTTCACAGCAAAATTTAAAGGCAGCACCAGGGCAAGCCCAGGAGCTCCCTGGGGGGAAAGGGTTTCAGGCAGAAGGAGCAGCAAGTGCTAAGGCCCTGATATGGGACTAGGCTGGTGTGCTGGGGGAACAGCAGGGAGGCCGGGACGGCTGACTGAGGGAACACGGGGTGGAGAGCCATCTGCTCCCTACGAACGGTGGGGTGATTCCACCAAGGAGCAGGGATGGGACGCCCGTGTTGTGAATGCTCCATAAAAGCCAGTCCCGCCAGCAACATTTACAGGGCTTCAGACTGAAGTAGTTCCAGAAGCTACCATCGTTCTGAACACAGATCGTGGCTGGCTTCCTGAAAGGAAGAGCACAGCCGAGATTCTACACCAGCGCGGGCCTCGCCCAGCGGCCCAGAGAGGACTGGCTGTGTGTCTGGTCTCAGGGACACTGGGAAGGGGCGACGGTGGTCCACGACGCCTCGCCTGTCAGAAGTTATCTCACTGCCTCCTAAAGGGTACATCCCTCCTGGCAGAGGCGACAGCCAGTAGGTCTGGGGGCTCCTTGTTTTAGAGCACAGCCCAAGATGAGAAACAGCCCAGTGCAGTGGGGCTACAGAGCCCGGCTCACATCCTCGTTGTGCTCTTTCCTCAGTCGTCTTGTAAGTGATTTGATTGCTCTGTGCCTCAGTTTCCTCTTATGTAAAATGGGGCTACTTACCTTAGAAGTTGTCAGGAGCACTGAGTGAGTTATGATTTCTACAGTGCCTGGTCTTCGCAATAGCACAAAGGTGCTTGGTAATGAACAGTAGACTCCCCTTTGCCACTCTACTCCCAAGCATCTAAACTGCACACCAATTTGCATTTTCTTTCAGGGAGTTTATGGACATCGAAAATGCACCTCATGGACCCTGCGGGGGCAGGGGGAAGAGCGATCCATAAACCCCTGATCTGGAGAGACAAGGGCCAAGGGGGTTGGCGAGCGATACCATGCACAGGTGCGGGAAGAGCAGGAGTCAGGGGTTCAGGGACCAAGAACACATTGCACCTTCCCATTCTGGCCAAAGTCCCCCTCGAACTGCTGATCATTTGCCATTTTCCAAGTTCCATCAGCTAAGAGCTCAAGTTTTCTTTAGTGATGTCAGTATTAATCTTTTAAAAATGACATTATGTAAGCGAACTTATTGAGCAGTGTGAAGCAAGACAGTTACAGCTCAAGTAAACACGTCTCGGATGTGCCGAATTAGCAATGTTTTCAGTCACTTTTCTCTTTTGGTTCTGTAGTTAAAACTGAAAATGCTTCTTCCTGGAAGAGTGGCCGTTGTCCTAAGTCCTGAAGAGCCAATATAATAACAACAAAATTATTGTTTTGCTTGGGGCTCCCATATAAGAGTGCCCAGGCGTGGCAGCTTGTTTTTAACCATCTTGCTATGGGGCAGTGACTCAATCCAGAGGAGGACTGCCCCCAGATTACAAGTGTCAGTTGGGTCTCAGATATTCACCCATGGGTCAGTTCATCGTATCCTCTTTACATCTACTCCTAAAAGATGAAGTCTTTACTTAAGTGTGGCTGTGTTACAGGCCACTTCTTGTTAGTATTACCCGTCACAGCTGCAAGACAACCATCTCTCCATTTGAAGGTTTCGCACCTACTGCAGTGTCAAATGGTGTGGAGAAAAAGGAAGCCTTCAGGAACACCCAGACGTGCTCTTCCTTGGCTTGAGTGCAGGTGGTTTATCTGGGAGGCAATCCTAAGCAGCAAGGGCATCAGTAAGAAACGAACAGTGAGCAGGGGTGTATTACTGACATCACCGTTGGAGGCCTTGAAGGCCATGAGGATTCACGATGGCCATTTTCCATGTCGTTTTCAATTTGAGTTGGGGCAGACATTCGCGCAGATCCTTGTAAGAGCTGTCTAGTCCAGTGTTTGCTGTGCTTGGTGGTTAGAATGCTCCTCCACACTGGGATTCCGAGTGACAGCAGTCCTGAGAGGATTTGTCGACACAGTGTAGGCCATTTTGTCGTGTGACTTTCAAATCCATCCCTCATCCTTCCCTTCCTTTGCTTTGTGGCACAGAGACCTGACCCCTTGCAGTATATTTCACATCCCCTTGCCAAATGGCTTCCAGCCAGATGTGGCCAGTGGGCAGCAGCAGCAGGAGAGCGGAGAGCAGGTTTTGGCTGGCATCTCCACGAGGGACTGTGGCTCCTCCATGACTCCAGTCTCACTGGGCAGACCCCCTCGTGGTCTCAGCTCCGGTGCTGTGGCTGCTCCTGGCACTCGGTTATGCCTCCCGCCTCCCTTGCTCATGCAGCAGCACCTTTTTACTGTTGCTGGCCTCTCCATTGCTCCAGCCTTTCACTTTGGCACCACTCCCTGTGTTAAATTTCTGCTCGTGAACTACCTGTTGTAGGCTCCTGACTCAGTCTTGACTGATTGAAAATTTTTTGAGTTGACTGGTTAAATCTCTAAGATTAACTCATTTATTCAAAGTGGGGGGAGGGGAGAGGTGGGAGAGACATCTTCCATTCACAGCTTGTCAAATGGCTGCAACAGCCAGGTCTGGGCCAGGCTGAAGCTAGGAGCACAAACTCTATCCAGGTTTTCCACATGCATGCAGGGGCCCAAGGACTTGGGCTGTCTCTGCTGATGCTGGTCAGCCACTGGGACAAATGGCAAAGCACGCCTCTGTTGCCCTCCCAATGTCACGCTGCCTCCCTCTTCTGTGGAACTCAACTTTTGCCCAGTGCCTTCACCCTGCTCCTTGCCTTTGTCATGCACCTGCCCAACTCCACCTTCAGCTGCCTACATGAGCAAAAAGTGTGCTCAGAGGAGCCCGTGTTGAATGTTGACTCTTCCCCAGTGTTCTTCTACATTGCCTGTGTGTTAAGTTGTCGCTAGATGATCAGAAGAATTTAGCCAATGTATGTTAACTCACACTAAAGTGTGAATGTCTGATTGCCCCTTAGTGCTCCCCAGAGTACTTTTGAAGTTAATGCTTGGAAAGGTGACTCAACAAACTCTTCAATTGGTAGAACATTAGAGTATTGTAAGGGATATATTGAAGAACAGAGACTGAGGGCAGATAATTTCAGCTAAGTGAGGGCATCAAGGCAAACCACTCTGCCTACGCTTGCCTTGCTGGCTGCAGGGTGACTGGGGAAGCTGAGCACTCATTTGGCCCAGCTTTCAAGCAGAACTGTGACTAATTATCCAGAAATGACCAGTTATCTACTGTCACTTCAGGAAAATGGGCTCGAGAGGCCACCAGGTGTGTTCATTCTGCAATTTTTAGTTTCCATATTTATTCTTTCCTACTGACTGTACATTAAAACATTAAAAGATAAATTTTGGTGTAAAAACTGAAGTCTATGTAGTTTTTTCATAATACATTTTCCATTAACTTTTTGAAGATCCCTTATATATAAGGACGACACTGAATATTATTCTGAGAAAACTTTTGAAAGCATTAATATAAATTTCATAGCTACAGCTTTTTGGAATATAGTGGTTCTTCCCCCCATACCCGCCCTCCCACCCCCACTTCCATCCCACCTCCTACTCCCTCTTCCATCTCATTCTTCATTAAGATTCATTGGAAACATTTAATTTATGAGATAACACCCGATGTTGGTGAGGGTTTGGGGAAGTAACATTTTCATATGCAGCAGATAGAAGTATAAATGGTTCAGGTTTTCTGTGGGGCATTTTGACAATCCAAATTCCTGAAATTTCTAAAAGAAACCACCAAGTATGTGTGCAAAAATTTAACCAAAAGGATTTACTGCAGTGTTGTTCATAATCATGAAAAACGGTACAAACCAAAATACCCATTAAAAGGTAACTTGTTATATGGATAACTGATACAAGCAGTCAGTTAACTACTGGGCATCCATCACAAATGGTATATAATATAATATAATAATGATATTAGAAAAATCAAGTTGTAAATATTTTTGTGATACAATCCTTTTTATACATACGAATGCACACATGCATGCATATATCTATTTACATATGTAGACATACAGAAAATATAAGCTACAATGTTAATATCATTTATCCCTGGGTGGTAAAATTATCAGTGGTTTTTATTTTCTTCATTTTATCTGTAATTTCCAAAGCCTTTCTAATAAGCCTGTATTATTTTTTCACACAGGAAAAAAAAAGAACTGGATCTGAACCTCTTCCCAAAATGAAACTCGGTAGCTCTTGTAGTTTTTACACCCCAAGCCCACTCATCTAGTTTATACCTATTATACCTATTTAACTTCTTAGGAGTTAAAGTCCGTGCTAAAAAGCAGCACAGTTGGTGGAAATTTACACATTTTAGTGAGTATTGGCCAACGTCTGAAGTTCTTAGTCATCATTCTTAGTTTGAAATGAACTAACCATTATATAGCAAAACCTGCAGGATGCTTCACCAGAGGTCTGTCTTCGTAGAGACCTGAAAAGAAGGACTGATCAGGCTGGTGAAAAATAGTAAAGCAACATGCTGCCCTCTCTCGGTAGCTACTTGCAACTCCTTTTACATTCACTCTTATCGAAGATGCTAATATGCAAACCGGTACATGAACTAAACTAATCTAAATCACCTTTTTCCTCAACAGAAAACGCTGATAATTCCAGTCTGTTATTGCCACCTGGTAAGACTTTTTTAAAATGACTTCGGGGAATTTCAGGAAAAATATTTTAAAAATTCACACAAATGTGGCATGGAGTCAGACACAGCAAACTGGGTTTTCCTCTAAGAAGCTTAATTATGTCATGCAGTCTACACCCGAGAAATCAGTAGCAAACGTAGCCAAGAGGACAGACCTAGTAGTCCTTCCATTTTCCTGGGCAAAGCTGGAGAGGGAGTCACTGGAAGAAACTGGTTTTCCTTATGGCGGCCGCTTACATTCTTCCATTATTTTTGGTGCCGAAGTTCACACGTCTCCCACAGAGAGGCAAGAACGCAAACGTGCCAGATGTTCTTGTACTTGAGGGATGCGATGTTCTCGTAAAGTTCCTCCATTTCCCTGCCGAGGGAGTGTTTTTCCAAAAGGCTTCAAAGGGCTCAGCGTTCACTAGTGCTGTAAGTCGAGTAAGGCGAGGACAAATGAACTGGAGCCTAGATCGGCGGGGACCAGGAACTGAACCAGGATTCGAGACTGCTAGCTGGAATGGCGCCCTAGGGGACAGTGGCCTCGCGTCAGCCTTTAGCTGAGGAGAGCGTGAAGCCTTGGGCAGTGGGGATACTTTCCCAAGATCAGCTTCCAGCGCCATGTCCCATGAAGGCAGCAGCATGTGGCCTGTCCGACTTGTGTCTTGTTTCTGCTGTGCCCTAGGTTCCAGAACAGACTTTTATGGTAACAAGTGAGTCAGCTTCCATTCTATCCTTTGCTGTGTGAAAATGAGCTTCTAGTAGTATTGATTCGTTTATTTCCAACAATTTGATAATAATCGTTGTTACTCCTCACGCACACTGCTCATTCTCAGTCTTGCAGCGTGAGAACTGTCATGTTCATGTCACAGGGGAGGCAGCTGAGGCTCGTGTTGGCACAGTGTCTAGAGCCAGATTATTTGGAGTTTTACTCTGACCACCCCTCTTCACCTCACTGCTAGCTGCACAATGATGGGCGAGTGCCTCACTTCCCTGAGGTGTCAATTGGGAACAACCATGGTACCTGCCTTGTAGGGTACTTGTGAAGATGAACTGTAACACATTGCCTAACACAGTCAAGCCTCAATAAATAATAACTGTCATTACTGTGAGTTATTGAGTCATGAGGCAAAGATCAGAACCAGGCCTGCGGGCCTCCAGAGCCAAGCTCATCTTTCCCTGGGCCAGTTTGCTCTCTGGTCGTTACGTTCCAGACTGCAGTGAACACGTAGTTTGCTTCTGGTAGAATAGCCTCCAGCAAACTTAACTATGGTGGTGCCTGCAAAATTGTGCTTGCCTGCAGTGGAGAATGGGGCCTTAGGGAACCCAGCAGAGCTAGTTACAGCCTGGGTTGTGGCTGTCCCAGAGGAGAGCTGCTGAAGCCGGAGTTCAAGAGCCAGGGGTAGCACCGAGGGATACATGGGTAGATGTGCCACCGGCCTCTTTCTTTGCCTGATGTCTCCAGGCATCAACATTTGGGAGCGTTAATGGTCATTCACTTAAAAACTTTAAATCAATTATTTTGTTCTGTGCAAGAGCAAAGTATTCCATATCCATACTGTGAGTCTTGCTCTTCGGAAATTGTCTTTCCCAAGACATACCTTTGGTAATTAAAAAAAAAAAATCATGAAGTGACAAAATATGGAAGCAATAATGTGGGACAGGGTGTGTGTGCGCATTCCAGGCAACGCATGAGCAGTCTCAAACAGGCCAGCCAAGTGCCCAGACACACCCAGATTTTGTCCCTCCAGACTGAAAACCAGGATCCTTGGTATAAAACTCATTTGAGTTGTCAAATATTTGTTGGCTTTTCTCGTGATGAGGTCAGGCCATTGGATCTTTAATACTTCAGTATACATAGTGTGTGTAGCAGATTGATCTCTGAATATAAATGGAGTTATTCCCCTGGAAATTTATAGCTTGATTGTCTTAATAGCAGCCATATTTTAAAATAACTTACCAGGAAATTGTGTTCAATAGGATAGTATTGAGTGGCAGAAACTTTTTTTTAAAATCCCAAGTTCACTTGGAAGAAGTAGGCATCATTCGAACAGAATGGAGCCAGTGTACCAATATATTTCATCTCTATGGTTCAAGCAGTTATTTAAAATGTTTCCTAGAACTCTTAAAAATCTTGAAAGAAGCATTTCTTGTATTTTGGTGTGCTTCTAAAACTCATTTCCATAAGATTCCATGCATAGACTTTGTGATCGTAGGTTTCAGGCCCCTTCCTCTGCAATTCCAATTCCATGTGTACTCACTGCCCTGGGGGGCAGGCATCTGTTCCAGTGGTTAAGATGCCCACATCCCACGTTGGAGTGCCTGGGTTTGATTTGCAACTCTGGCTGCCAATTCCAGATTCCTGCCAAGGGAGATAGCAATGATGGCCCAAGTACTCGGGTCCTTGCCACTCACACAGGAGACCCGGATTGTGTTCCTGGCTCCTGCCTGGTCTGGCCCTTACCTTTGCAGGCATTTGGGCAGTGAACCAGTGAATGGGTGCGGCCTCTGCCTTCCAAGTAATTTTTATTATAAAGATTTATTTATTTATGTGAAACTCAGAGTTACACAGAGAGGAGAGGCAGAGAGAGAGAAAGAGAGAGAGAGAGAGAGAGAGAGAGAGAGAGAGAGAGAGAGAAGAGGCAGAGAGAGAGACAGAGAAGAGGCAGAGAGAGAGAGAGAGAGACAGAGAAGAGGCAGAGACAGAGAAGAGGCAGAGAGAGAGACAGAGAAGAGGCAGAGAGAGAGAGAAGAGGCAGAGAGAGAGACAGAGAAGAGGCAGAGAGAGACAGAGAAGAGGCAGAGATAGAGACAGAGAAGAGGCAGAGAGAGAGAAGAGGCAGAGGCAGAGAGAGAGAAGAGGCAGAGGCAGAGAGAGAGACAGAGAAGAGGCAGAGAGAGAGACAGAGAAGAGGCAGAGAGAGAGAGAGAAGAGGCAGAGAGAGAGAGAGAAGAGGCAGAGAGAGAGAGAGAGACAGAGAAGAGGCAGAGAGAGAGAGAGAGAAGAGGCAGAGAGAGAGAGAGAAGAGGCAGAGAGAGAGACAGAGAAGAGGCAGAGAGAGACAGAGAAGAGGCAGAGAGAGAGAGAGAGAAGAGGCAGAGAGAGAGAGAGAAGAGGCAGAGAGAGAGAGAGAAGAGGCAGAGAGAGAGACAGAGAAGAGGCAGAGAGAGAGAAGAGGCAGAGAGAGAGAAGAGGCAGAGGCAGAGAGAGAGACAGAGAAGAGGCAGAGAGAGAGAGAGAAGAGGCAGAGAGAGAGAGAGAAGAGGCAGAGAGAGAGACAGAGAAGAGGCAGAGAGAGAGACAGAGAAGAGGCAGAGAGAGAGACAGAGAAGAGGCAGAGAGAGACAGAGAAGAGGCAGAGAGAGAGAAGAGGCAGAGAGAGAGAGAGAAGAGGCAGAGAGAGAGAGAGAAGAGGCAGAGAGAGAGAGAAGAGGCAGAGAGAGAGAGAAGAGGCAGAGAGAGAGAGAGAAGAGGCAGAGAGAGAGACAGAGAAGAGGCAGAGAGAGAGACAGAGAAGAGGCAGAGAGAGAGACAGAGAAGAGGCAGAGAGAGAGAGAGAAGAGGCAGAGAGAGAGAGAGAAGAGGCAGAGATAGAGACAGAGAAGAGGCAGAGAGAGAGAGAGAAGAGGCAGAGAGAGAGAGAGAAGAGGCAGAGAGAGAGAGAGAAGAGGCAGAGAGAGAGACAGAGAAGAGGCAGAGAGAGACAGAGAAGAGGCAGAGAGAGACAGAGAAGAGGCAGAGAGAGAGAGAGAAGAGGCAGAGAGAGACAGAGAAGAGGCAGAGAGAGAGACAGAGAAGAGGCAGAGAGAGAGAAGAGGCAGAGGCAGAGAGAGAGAAGAGGCAGAGGCAGAGAGAGAGAGAGAGAAGAGGCAGAGAGAGAGAGAGAAGAGGCAGAGAGAGAGAGAGAAGAGGCAGAGAGAGAGACAGAGAAGAGGCAGAGAGAGAGACAGAGAAGAGGCAGAGAGAGACAGAGAAGAGGCAGAGAGAGAGAGAGAGAAGAGGCAGAGAGAGAGAGAGAAGAGGCAGAGAGAGAGACAGAGAAGAGGCAGAGAGAGAGACAGAGAAGAGGCAGAGAGAGAGAAGAGGCAGAGAGAGAGAGAGAAGAGGCAGAGAGAGAGAGAGAAGAGGCAGAGAGAGAGAGAGAAGAGGCAGAGAGAGAGAGAGAAGAGGCAGAGAGAGAAGAGGCAGAGAGAGAGAGAGAAGAGGCAGAGAGAGAGAAGAGGCAGAGAGAGAGACAGAGAAGAGGCAGAGAGAGAGACAGAGAAGAGGCAGAGAGAGAGAAGAGGCAGAGAGAGAGAGAGAAGAGGCAGAGAGAGAGAGAGAAGAGGCAGAGAGAGAGAGAAGAGGCAGAGAGAGAGAGAGAAGAGGCAGAGAGAGAGACAGAGAAGAGGCAGAGAGAGAGACAGAGAAGAGGCAGAGAGAGAGAAGAGGCAGAGAGAGAGACAGAGAAGAGGCAGAGAGAGAGAGAGAAGAGGCAGAGAGAGAGAGAAGAGGCAGAGAGAGAGAAAAGAGGCAGAGAGAGAGAAGAGGCAGAGGCAGAGAGAGAGAAGAGGCAGAGGCAGAGAGAGAGACAGAGAAGAGGCAGAGAGAGAGACAGAGAAGAGGCAGAGAGAGAGAAGAGGCAGAGAAAGAGAGAGAAGAGGCAGAGAGAGAGACAGAGAAGAGGCAGAGAGAGAGACAGAGAAGAGGCAGAGAGAGAGAGAGAAGAGGCAGAGAGAGAGACAGAGAAGAGGCAGAGAGAGAGAAGAGGCAGAGAGAGAGAGAGAAGAGGCAGAGAGAGAGAGAGAAGAGGCAGAGAGAGAGAGAGAAGAGGCAGAGAGAGAGAGAGAAGAGGCAGAGAGAGAGAGAGAAGAGGCAGAGAGAGAGAGAAGAGGCAGAGAGAGAGAGAGAAGAGGCAGAGAGAGAGAGAGAAGAGGCAGAGAGAGAGAAGTCTTCCATCCGCCGGTTCACTCCCCAATTGGCTGCAATGGCCAGAGGTATGCCAATTCACAGCCAGGAGCTAGGAGCTGCTTCCAGTTCCCCCACGCGGGTGCAGGGGCCCAAGGACTTGGGCCATCTTCTACTGCTTTCCCAGGCCATAGCAGAGAGCTGGATTGGAAGTGGAGCAGCTGGGTCTTGAACTGGTGCCCATATAGGATGCTGGTGCTTCAGGCCAGGGCGTTAACCCACTGCACCACAGCGCCAATCCCCCCAAGTAATTTGTTTTTAAATGCATGCTCACAAAGTGATTGTGGGGCTTACAGATGGATCTGCTAGTATGGTTTCTACTTCTTTCCATAATTGTCTCAAAAGTTCTAACTCCTTAAAAATTTAATAATTATCTCCATGTTGTTATTATTTTAATGTTTTGTTGTCATTTTCTCTTGCAGATGAATCATCTGTCGGTTTTGTTTCCTACTCCAATGGTACTCCAGGCAAGATTTTGAAAACATTTAAACGTAGATTTGGCCCAATTTGTTAAGTTTGGGTTTGACTTGTACTTTCACCTTGTTTTTCTCCTTGGGACAAAAAGAGGTTCAAACTACAAGTCTCAATGGTAAGAATTGTTCTGAAGCAAGTGAAAGCTACAAACTCTGAATGTGAATATAAATAGAATGGATGAGGCTGGAGGGTTCAGTTTCTAAATTATTTCTGAAGACATTGATAGTTGCCAATAACCAAAACCCTCAAGAGTGACTGCAGCTTTCTGGTCGCATGATAAAACTCTTACAGTCCTGAGAGAAGACTCCCCTCCCCCCCAGTCACTCTAAATGATATAGAGAAGCGCAGATCACATTGCGAGTGCTATTGCGCTTGCTCTTGCACACGATGCCAGCAAGTCTAACAGGACAGATTGTTTCAATGTGAAGAGCACATCCAGTGACTTCAATATGATTCAGCATAGATTTGCAAGCACGGAGCGTCCAAAGGCAGCCTTTCAGTAGACGGTTTTATCAATTTTGAAAGAGTAGGAAATGGAAAAATAATTGGCATCCTCATCAGGCTAGAGCAAAGGACAAAGAACTGGGCTGTGTCGGAGGCAGGTGGGCAGGGCAGCATGTTCTACTCCCTCCCCTCTGCCTCCCATCTCATTGTGGTCAAACCCCAGTACCTTTCACAACCTCTTAGTGAAAGTCTCACCGCGGTCTTGGTGGTTAAGGAGCTAAGCAATCATAGATGCAGCTCATACCGACCAAAACTGGTTTAAATTCGTATTTGGCCCAGTGGGAAAGACCAAATGTTGCCACTTTTATGTACAATGACCTTTTACAGTGAAAAAGAATATCTTCCATTTAGCTTTGGCAGCAGTTTTGGGTCCCATTGTGTGTGTGTGTGTGTGCGTGTGAGATTCGTTTTCCTAACATTGCACCCAGATTAGTAAATTCTAGGATGATTTTCATTTAAAGGAATACCAGTTAAAGTAAAGTTTGATTATAAGTCAAGCAGGATCCAAATGAGATTTTCCCAATAGTTGAATGCAATGTTTAAAGAACTTCAGATTTCAACTAGAATTATTTAAAATTGCTGTATAAGAGCATGCCAGTGTGAGAAATGCAAGCACCCACAGGGCTATATATGAAAGTTAGTAGTGATGCTGGAACTATCACATCCCTGTGGGACTTTTATCACAACAGAAGGGAAGAGGAACATTTTAAACAGTGTAGATGAGTTTACTTAAAGTCAATCACTATAGGTGTGTTGCTGTACATTAGACGCACAACTTGCTTTCAGGAAACATTTTATATGAGAGGACTTTTGTCTCTGGGGATTGGAGAATGGGGAGTGAAGAGGGGATGGGCAGCAATTACTTTAATATGTAGCCCTAGGGATGCTTCTTACTAGTGCACACTCCTATAAAGCAATTTTAAATAGTTCAAGCTTAAATTTGAAGTTCTTGAACATTATATTCAACTACCTTTTCAGATGGCTTTTGCAAAATTTTCTCCTAGATCTAGAAAGAACCAAAACGTTTAAGGATTTGGGAAGATGCATGTTTATTAACCATGCCAGTAGTTATGCTAACTTTTGAATTTTATTGCAGATGCCACATCAAGTGTATTATCTACATTAAACAAAACAGGTAATGTCAAGTTATTTTTGAAGTCATAGGCTTGTGTTCTATGGCTTCTTGAGTTTCTCACTTGTGTGGTCCATTGGGTTAGTAAAGAGCTTTCTTTTGTCTCCTTGCCCACTCTATCCTGTGCCTTCACCTATTGATTTATTACACCCCTCTAATGTTGACATTGACCTATGATTCTCTGGTCACCACACCCCTAAACTTTAAACTGTTACAGCCATAACACTCCACTTAAAATAGCATCTATTATTTTTCTGATAGCATCTATTATTTTTCTGATTTGACTAGTGATACCTATTAGTTTATAATAATGGAGAATATAGAGAAACACAAAGAGAATAGAAGTTATCTTTAATGTTACTCTCCTAGGACTACTGTTAACCATTCAGTATATTTCCATCTAGTATCACATAGATGTATTTTATATGCAAATACTCTGTATGTCCTTTGCAAAATGATCAGTTTACATAGGTCTTCTTCATCTTACCCTTTGACATAATATTAAATTGTAAGTATTTTCCAATATCCCTTTCTATTCATGATTTAATATCCCATTGTGTACCATATGTTGAACATTAAAGCCATTTTTTTTTAATAAAAGTTGTTGCAATGAGCATCCTGGTGCCAACATCTTTGCACTCATCCTTGATTTCCATAGGCTACATTCCAAGGATTGGTCAAAATGGGTCAGCAGTATGACTACTTTAAGACCCTTGATAGCTACTGCCCAATTACCTTCTAGAAGGGTTGTACCTAGCAACATTCCTGCCAGCAGATGAGAATGACTGTCACCAGACCTTTGCTGAGACTGTCATATATCGTTAACTCTTTCTCTCAGTTCCTTAGGTTTTACTTTTCATTCTTGATTATTAGTGAGGTTAAACATTTTCCCTTGAAAGCACTTCGGTTACTAAAACCAAAAGTTCATTCCACAGTTGTGTTTTGGTTGCCCTAAAAAGAAAATATCAGAGCAAACAAAATAATATATTGACGGGATCATTTATCATAAAGCAAAATGCTATCAGCCTCTATAATTGCCACCAGTCATTGTCCATGGGTCACATATTGAAACAAACTCATCAGTAACATGGCACACACAAGTGAAGTTTATGAAACTGCCAGGGTAATGTCAGCATTCAAGTGAGTCTAAGAGCTTGCCCTTTTCTTCAGAATTTGCCCATCTTTGCAAATTTGTGTCCTGAACACAGTCTTTTCTAATTGGCCACCCTCACAGCATGGATTTCTGAACCTATTCTCCATTATCTGGGGAAGGAACCATGGCCTCTGTCCCCATGTGTGTTGGCAGGTTATTTACAGAGTGTCTTCCTTCCAAGCATGTTAATATTTGCCTGTGAGTCCTTGACTTTGAACAGTCCTGGTCCTGCTATGGGTTTTGCAACCATAGTTAGATGGCCTCGACTGTTCTGAGAATAGTTTTGTGTGTCAATATGATGGGAATAACATTGTATTAACTCTTAAAATAGCAGGACACTTGATTGCATACTAGTGATATTTTAGATCTCATGTATACTGTTTCATATTAGTTTTTACTCTGAATCACTTGCAATTTACAACCTGCACCTTTAAGTTCTTATAGCAACTTAATTCCACATTTATGACATGTAAATTTCTCATTCATTGGTCTAGCAGTAGTGCACGGAAACTTAAATAGAATTACACATCCGTGGAATGTGATAAGTGTGATCTCACTGGGTAGACGTGGGAATCCAGCTCCCAGATTCCCTCATGGCAATGCTACATGATCCATGTATGCGATTCCTGTTCATTCTGTTGAGAGGACCGATAGCGTCTTAAAGGTGTCAACAGTATGATTTTCGTAGCACTTCACTAAAGTGATACTCATGGCAAATTGTTTTTTAAAAACAAGCAACAGTTCTGCTCTAATATTTAAATTGCTTCTTTACAGAAAAAACTAAAATCACTATAGTAAAAACCTTCAATGCCTCAGGTATGACTTATTATCAATATTGAGCTTTTTATGACTAAATAAAATTAAAGAAATGGCTGGTGTTAATGATTTATCTTTTTTCCTACTTTGTAAGAATGAAATCTGCTTGACGAATAGATGTTTATACACGGGGTCCCTGAAGTTGAATTAGGTGTTTGGGGACTATCTAATAAGCAGGCACAGTGCCCATCCTCAAGAATCTTCTAGTCTAAAGAGGAGACGAAGCAAACAGATAACATGAACGTGCATGCAAATAAAGACAATTGATTATATGAGCATTTCTGACATGAAGGGGCATGGGAGATAGGAGAGGTCAACCTCAACTCTTTAAATCAAAGAGCGGACGTACTTTTGAGTACCTGATGCAAGGTGAGGCACACAAGACATGCTTAACAACGGCTTTGGACTTAAAGCAAGGGCTGGCAAACTGTTGCCAATGGACCAGATCTAGTTCACTGCCTATTTTTATAAATAGTTTTATTGGAATGTTGTCATGCCCATTTGTTTGCATATTTTCTATGGCTACTTTTTGCTACATAGAATAGCAGAATTGAATAGTTGCGGCACAGACCAAATGGATATACAAAAGCCTAAGATATTATCTGACCCTTGACAAACAAAGCTTTCTTCCTCATGATCATTTCTTCAGGAATGATCAATGGTCATGTACTTGGGAGAGATTGAAGATAAGAGCCCCAGAAATAGAAAATTCTATTAATGAACAGCAAAAAGACACTCATTACTAAAGGTGGAGGTACAGCAACAATTTAGAGAAAGATGACAGATGATAGAATGAAAAGCTTAGTGAACAAACTAAGGACTCCTAATGTACAATGGAAATAAGCTAGCGATTGGGCATTGCATACATAATCCTGACCAAACAAGGCCTAACAAGGAGACTCAAATATCCCTTAGTGGAAACCGTTTTCCCCTTGCTAAGTACATTATCAGCATCTGCTCCTCCTGTTTACTATGCATCTCTCATGCTTCACCAAAACGATGTGATTAATGAAGGAAAGATTCTTACAGAAATGAACCTTGAGCGTTTTTTACATCAAAGGTGGGGTACACTTCTCCTGTCGCCAAAGGAGAAAGTGTTTCTCAGGTTAGTGTGCATGAAGGTCTTTGTTCTAATGCGGCTTCATTTCAGCTTCCACTCACCCCTGCCTCTTTTGCATGTCTGTGTCCTGGCCATCACTCCATTGTGCCCTCACTAAAACGTCTTATTTACTGGCCAGCATCACCCACTGGATTGTAAGCTCCTAGAGGGCAAGGTCTGTATCTGGAACTCCCTAAAGCCTAGAGAATATGTTAGGTGCTCAGCAAAGATACTTTCAGTTTTCTAGTGTTCGCTCATGAGATGATATCATGACATTAACGATATTTCCTATATACATTTGCCTAAAGGGCTGGGACCAACATTAGGGTGTTCTGGGTAGGGGAGTCCATAGAGAGGAAGGAGGCTCTGTGAGCTAAAGGCCATTCCACTTCAAATCTCTATTTGATTTGTGGTCATGGTGCTGTGTTTATACTGGACAGGAGATGGGCTAATTTGGAAGGGGTTAAAGAAATTTGACAGAGGAGTTAGGGGTCAGACACTGACATACTAGGAAGTAGTAGAGAAATTCCATAGCTGACCAACTAAGAAATGAAAACTCATTCATTTGGTCATGTGGACTTCATCCAGCCAATATATCCAGCTTATTAATATTTTTGGTCCATATTTGATACCTAAATTCGTGAATTTTCTTGACAATGTAATCTGTAAGTGCAAATGTTCACATGCTTAACCGGCTGGGTTGTGTTTTCTTTGCAGGAATCAAACCTCAGAAAAATATCTGCAATTTGTCCTCCATCTGCAATGACTCAGGTTAGTTCTTGTGCCCGTTACACACTACCTGATAAAATCAGCTCCATAGCAAAAATGGCTTTTCTCCTGATGTGGTGTGATGTGCAACTCTCTCTTGCTCTTTTCATAACACCTAGCTACTCAGAGTCCCTAATGAAACCAAAAACAAATTTTAGATATGCAAATTGTCTAGCAAGAGGATGGATTAACTTCCTTAATGTAAGATACTGTGGCTCAGCTGGTTAAGGCCCCAGCCTGCAGTGCCAGCATCCCATATGGGCGCTGGTTCAAGTCCCGGCTGCTCCACTTCCAATCCAGCTCTTTGCTGTGGCCTGGGAAAGCAGTGGAGGATGGCCCAAGTCCTTGGGCCCCTGCACCCATGTGAGAGACCTGGAGGAAGCTCCTCACTCCTGGTTTCGGATCAGCTCAGCTCTGGCCATTGTGGTCATCTGGGGAGTGAACCAGCAGATGGAAGACCTCTCTCTCTGGCTCTAGTCTCTGTAACTCTTTCAAATAAATAAAATAAATCTTAAAAAGAAAAAATACATGAAGCTCTACAACAGATACTTTTCACTTTTTGAATACACAATGCATACCCTTAGTTTACTTGTGAACATAATGAAATTACTGATTATTGAAAGGTCACTTCTATGTAAATCCCTCAAGCGTTTCCATAGGACCTTAAGTATAACAGCTTTGAAACCAGATGTTCTCTTTTGCTAAGAATAAAACCAGTTGGCCTGCTAGAAAGAGGAAACCTCACATACACCTAGTTTAAATGGATGCCAATTCCAGGAGTGTCTATAGTGTATTCATTTTGCCATTCCTAACTAAGACTTACACTATTTTTAAAAATTGAGATGGAAATCTCCTGAGAACATTCTATTTTTGAAATAAGGATATTTTCTTTTCTGTGGGCCAGAGGAATGAAACAAACACTTTTCTCACATTGATTTGGCTCTGTGGGCTCCTTTCCTTGTTAAAGCCAGTGAAAGCAAATGTGAAAAACAGAAAAATACGGTGTGGCAGGGAAGAACTGGCAGGAAGAGAGAAGAGGAAGGCAACATGGTATTTTATGATGCAAAAGTCACAAAATGGTAAACAATCATTATGGGAATGTTTATAATTTTTTTTCTGTTCCTTTTAACAATAATTTGCAGGAACACACATAGGTGACAATTTCAAGTAAAATTAGTTAAGTTGGATAAATTAGAAAATAGGAAAACAATGTTCCCTAAACGCTTTCTATTGTGTAAATGTGAGATTTGCTCACGCGAGCTTTCCATGTAGACAGAGAGGAAGGTATTAGCTGGTTTTGATTAAAAGAAAAAAACCTCTTGGATCCATTTCATTTTCGTGCGTTGTATAACTCTTCTCTCCCCCTTCCTTCTCTTTATGGACCACCCCATAATATCATTATTTTTGAGCTTCCTCCGTCTTGGTGACTAACGTCTAGTTCAGTGTTGTGTCTAGGTGATGTTTGATAACTGTTTGAAAATTAAACGTGTAGGGGGGAAAAAAAACTGGTCATCCTGAATAACGGGTGCCAAGAAGCTTGCTGCAGTAATGTTTTCCGCAATTAAGTGACTGAATTGACCATTTGTTTTAGTGTCTGGTGAAAACAACCTCATCAGGGAACCAACTCTTTTGGCACCAGAAATCCCACCATATCCTGCCAGAAACTAGAAACTTTCACTCCTTCCAGGTTCCAGTCTGGGTTCATTAAGGGAAGTGGAGGCTGGTGAAGAAACTGGGGGTTGACCAGGAAGAATTAAGCTGAGGGTCAGTAAGTGGCGACTTCCTGGTTGCTGCAGTACCACTGTGCTCCCAGGACATTTGTGAAACTCAGTATGTACTCAAGGAGGATGAGAGAATGGAATTGTGGGTGTTGGCACACCGATACACACACACACACTAAATAAGCTTTTGAAAAGCCAAGATTTTAATGGCTAATTCCATGCTGATATCACATGTTTACTTTTAATAATTATGTTCTGTGTTAATTGAAATTTCAGTATCAATACACAAAAGTTGCCATTCTCAGTGGAAAAGTTGTTGAGAGATAGGTCATGTTAATCGTTCTGGCAACTTTGTTAACCATTTTCAAGTGGAAATGGACCACTGGGTGCTCTGCTACGGGAGTCTGTTGTATTTTGGGATTTGGGAAAAGAGGAGATGAGGAGGCCTTCAACTCTCTAGCTCGGAGGTTGGCACACTGCTGCCCATAGTCCAAATATGGCATGCCGCCTGTTTTTGTAACACAGCCATGCCCATTCATTTACGCATTGACTGTGGCTTCTGTCAGTATCTGCAACAGAGACCATTCGGCCTGCAAAATCTCAAGTATTGGGGCCAGCGCCGTGGCTCACTTGGCTAATCCTCCACCTGTGGCACCGGCATCCCGTATGGGCACCGGGTTCTAGTCTCGGTTGCTCCTCTTCCAGGCCAGCTCTCTGCTGTGGCCAGGGAGTGCAGTGGAGGATGGCCCAAGTGCTTGGGCCCTGCACCCGCATGGGAGACCAGAAGGAAGCACCTGGCTCCTGGCTTCGGATCGGTGCAGCGCACCGGCCATAGTGGCCATTTGGGGGATGAACCAATGGAAGGAAGACTTCTCTGTCTAGCTCTGTCAAAAAAAAAAAAAAAAAAAAACACCACAACTCAGGCTGAATCCTGCTCAAGTTGATATGCCGTCCTTACCCCATTGTTCAACAGACCCGTTTTTGCCATTACAGATTTAGGAAGTTCCCGACACATTCTTCTGTTTAGTAGTCTCTATTGTATTTGTTTCCAGACAAAGCCCCTAGGAGCACACCATGTACATACAGGTTCAACGGCATTGAGTTCAGTATTTCCCAAAGTGAGCATTTTAAGAGAATTTTCTGCAGTTTCTAGAATGAAAGCTGCATTGAGTTGTTCAGATGAATAAAGAATTTGCCCTGCCACCCCCTTTAAGTTATCAACTCTGTTGCTAGGAAAAATATTGCAATTGGTAGCTGTATTCAAAAGCGAAATCAACATACAAAAAAGAAAAACTGGCAAAAAATAGATAGACTTCCATAAGCTGATTAACTGCCAAGAACACTTTTTCCTTCCCTCCTTTATCTGTGTACCTGCAACTAGAACATCTTAAATGACCTTTTTAAAAAATTCATGTGAGAGCCACAGTTCCTTAGCAGTTTTAAGGGAAACAAAGTCCTGTTGATAAGGGAACAAACTTTGTCTTTCTGAATCCCCACATAAAACTTATGCTTCATATTTTCCAAAAATTATTGAATAACTTAATCATTAAGAAGTAAATATAAATAAAAACAAAGAATCCAAGGAAATGTTTGCAAAGCAATTTGATCATCTTTTCACATGTTATATTAATCTTTGAGCTGTCAGGGTACAAATCTCAAATTTCTTTTTGGAAACTTCTTTTCAGCATTTTTTCGAGGTGAAATAACATTTCAGTATGATGAAGAAAGCAACAATACCCAGGTAGGTTTTAAACATTTTTCTTATTGCAGTCTTAAAAGGCAAATTCATGTGTATTTCAAGATTTATTCTTTAAAAAGATTTATTTAAGGTTCAAATTACTTATAACATTTGGCACGCTTATTTTTATGACCAAACTGAAATAAAACATATCTTGGAGTCCCCCAGCTTTGTGGTAAGGGCTTGGAATCATAAATAATCAGGGAATTTTGTTGTTAATTATATCCTAGTTTTTACTAGGTTTGCTACTCCTGAGTAAGAGTGTTAATGTGATGCATTTTCATCGCCAGTTAAAATTTGAAGAGCTATGAGAAACTCTTAGCAACCAGAACTATACATATCGAAGGTCAGAATCGCCCGACTCTGCGCAGGCTCACCATATGGTGGGCGCAGATACAGGGCTCTCGGTCTTCCTGTAACCCAGACTCAATCAGAGGCTCCCAGCCAAACATGGCTTGTTCAGCCTGTGAATACTTCCTGACCACCTGCCACCTGTTGGGTGCTAGGAGGCAGCGATGGCTACTGTCCAGTTTCCCTTTGTTACTTCAATCTGGGACCTTTCATGCAAGGATCTTTATAATAGTGTTCCGAGAAGCCTGGAAATGAAGACAGATAGCAGTTAGCACATCAGAGCTGCTGACTCAGAATATTTTTTAATGAAAACTTGCTCAGTCATTATGGATCAACTTTTGAGAACCACTTTTCCTCCCCTTTCCCTTATCTATGTAACTGCAATTTAATTGACTGACAGACAATATTCCGTGTAGTTAAGATCCAGTCTTTGGGGGTGTAATTCTTTCAGTGGCTACCAAAACCAAAGAACAACTTCTTATCGGAGAGTAAAAAGTGAGAAAAGACACACCAATGATGTTTGTTGTATTCTTAATGATTTTATGCTTCTAACAGAATCAAGATAGAGCTAATGGAACCTTAAATGGAATGCTGTCTCTAAGTGAATTGAAGTGAGTAACCTGCTGTTTGATTTAACACTTCAGACATCAACGATAGATAGTCGTTGAGCCATGTCTGCTTTTGGAAACCAAAAATAGGACAGAGAGAGCGAGCGAGCTCCGTGTTGTAGAGCTGATTGGCTTTTGAGTTTTTGGTAAACAATAGTCACCTGTCATCAGCTAATGTCCCCTCAGTTTGTTCACTGTGGTGCTCAGAGTCTATAACCGCTTCATTTGAACTGGGATTTGGGTTTTCATCTGGCTTCACATCCAGCCTGGTGGGAAGACGAGTCCACAGTCAGACTCCGTGTGTGCCACTTGTTATGCATGCTTTCATGAAGCACTGGCGATTCAAAGTCCGAGATCTTTGTTAGAAAGAGCAAGAACGAGCAGAGACAAGAGAAATGCGTGCCATAGAGCTGCCCCTCAGGAAGACAGGAGGTCACAGCAGGCTGGCGGGGGCCAGGAGGCAGTCTTACTCAACTGTCCCTGGTCACAGATCCTTCCTGTCCTTGCCTTTGTGCCAGGGAAGCCTAGCATCAGATACGAAATTCACCTACACTCAGCCTTGCTACTCCCTCACAGATGAGGCTGTTAATTTATGAACTAAACCTAGTGACTGTGACGACACTACGAAGTTAAAACTTCCCTAGTTTTTTTTTTTTTAAAAAAATCCCTTCCGACAGGTCCTGTTTCCAATTAGCATTTGTTTGCTTCCGATGATTCAGTGACATCTAGGCAGAGAGGAATACCATTCCAACTGGTGGATGTCCAGCATCGTCGGGGCACACCGAGTCTAGAGTGAGGATAGAGTCCAGGGATGTGGCTCGTGTCCTTTATGCCAATTCTGTGACCTGCTGATGAAAATCACACTTTCCTACCTTTTCAAAGTTATATCGCATATGGGAAATGAAAAGCAGAAGGTATCAATGACCTGGGAGGATTATCATGTTTAGATGGGCAGAAACAGCCATAGTGATAGGAGACAGTTCTTTATTCTCAAAGTTTGGAATGCTACTTAGCATATTTGTAAGTCATTAATCTTAATTACTAGACTAGAAATAGAGTTGAGTTCAGGGAAAGTCACCCAGAATGTGTTGAGCACCTACTACGTACTGGGTCTTAGGATTCAAATAGGGGCAGACTCAACTCCGAGGTGGAAAAGCAAGCCTAGACTTGTCGTCCTCATCCCTGGCCAAGTACCAAAATCACCATGGGAACTTTCAAAATCCAGAGGCACAGGCACACTCTGTAGAAATGAAATCATTGTTTGGGAGCTGAGACCCAGGCGTCAGCGCTACTTAATGTTGCCCAAGTGGTTCCAACATGAGGCTGGTTTGGACAATCAGACCTCTGCAGTCTGCTGGGGAAGACACAGGATGCAAACAATGACAACGATGCCATAGGATCCCTGCAATGAGGGATAAGCTAAGAGTCTGAACCCAGAGCAGGAGGAGCAGTTAGACCTGGCTGAAGGGTCTGTGGAAAACCCCAGAAGGCAGGTGGCCTCTGAGCTCAGCTGGGCAGCAGTGACTGTGCTGGAGCCACAGACAAGTGTCTCCTTTTCCTTGAGGCAGGGTTTCAACCTCAGCGCTATTGACAGTTGAGGCCTAATGACTCTTTGTGTAGCTGCCCTGTGCATTGTACTGGCTTCTCCCCACCGGATGGCCAGTAACACCCTCCCCAAATGTAACAGCCAAAAAGGTCTCCAGACAATGCCAAATGCATCCCCACTTGGAGTGAGGGTCAGAGCCACCCCAGGTTCAGAACCACTGCCTTAGAGTGAATTTTTAAAGACAAATATTTGAGAGACAGGAGTGAGAGAGTGCTCCTGTCTGCTGGCACTCCCTAAATGCTCACAACAGCTGGGGCCAGGCCAGGCTAAAGCTGGGATCTGGGAACATGCTACTTCCTAGGGCCCACTTCAGCAGGAAGCTGCAATCTGGAGTCAGGGTTGGGCATCCATATGGGATGTGGGTGTGTCGATTGCTAGGGCAAATGCCCACCTCAGAGTTCATTCTTCAACTTGAATTCTTCCATCCTCATTTCATGAGAGGCTCTGAAGTTTTGCCACACTGAAGAGACAAGTGTTGGTGGAGTGGAATTGGAGTTTTGGACTGAAAAAAATCATAAAGGGGAGTTGTGAGAGGGGAAGACAGGGCTGGAAAGTGCTAAAAAGGGCAGGCTGGGTTACTTGAGAGAATGAGGAAGAAAACAGACACAGGGTCCCCCGGGGTTAGTGGCTTGCCCCTCTCAAATTTTTGCCTGGGCAGGCTCTCCCTCTGCCTGGGGATTGCAGCAGCCTGATGAATGACAAGGTTGGGCAGCCATCATTTCTATCTTGCTCTTGGCTAGAGCCCACTTAACTCCCAGGGGTTAGTTTCCCTTTTGTAGCAATAATTTATGTTTTCCCCACATAGGAATCTCTTGATCTACCCAGTGTAGTTGCAAAGTGAACACTGTGTGCTTGTTTGAATTGCTAAAACTGGCTTTCAACTTCACATCACTAATGATCTCCTTAATGTCAATTTCTCTCATTTTGGTAACAGACGGTCTGAGCTCAACAAAACCCTGCAAGCCCTAAGTGAGGTAATTACATACACCCTGTACTTTGTTTCTAATTGACATTATTTGGGGGAAAGCATGGAGTTGTGCATTCCTGGGGAGATAGGTATTCAAATCCTCCAATCTGCCATGGCAGAGTGAATGAACTGGTTCCCATTATTCTAAAGAAATCAGAACAGGGGGCAATAGACGTTCCAAGGAGGTAAGTTTTCCTTCACGTAAGGCCTCTTAAAATGAAAACCCCAGTAGAAAGAGCTGCCCCGTGCAGCAGTGAGCTTTGCGACCCTGGAGGTCTGCCAGCACAGCTCACAGGCGTAGGGAGCTTCAGTGATACAGCAGAAGTCCGGAAGGACTGGGAATCAGGCGAGCCCTGGGGATTCTTGTGGTGCCGAGATTCTGACTCGCCCTGGGTCGTCTCTTCTCACGCTTCCCAGTGATATGAATTTGTTGTTTCTTTCAGACCTATTTTATAGTGTGTGCTACAGCAGAGGCCCAAAGGTCAGTCATCTTTAATGTGTCTTAAGTATCATTACTTCCTGGTTCATGAGAAATAAAGCACAAAGGAGTCTTAGTTAAATGGCAAGTTCAAAGGTGTTCGTCTAAAATAAATGTTAGTGACATTTTGGACTTATATATTTTAGTTTTTCCAAACACTGACCACTCTGTCCATCTTCTCATTTCTTTCTGAGGCCTGGGGACAGGAGGAGTGTGTGCTAGTGGGCCACTTACTCTGGCTCTGGGAGGCTGAGGATCCTTAGCCCCTAGGATCACCAGTATGACCAAGAAGCAGAGAGGGAGAAGGCAAAGAATGGAAAGAGGACAAAAAAAATTTCAAAGGGCATGCGGGGCTGAATCCGAAATCGTTGGACAGTTACTTAGGTTGCACAGATTCTCCTTTTCCACTGTGTCCATTGGCTGTCCTAGCTGCATAAACCAATGCTGTGAAGAACAATCTTACTACCTGACCCCTGAGCGTTGCGCGAGAGCCGCAGTCCTAGAAACAGAGTTTCTACTCACCACACTTTTCCTTGGTACGAATAATGGCAAGCCTTCCATGGACTTGTATGTTGAATCCCTACTCATGCTACTTAGTTGGTTCATTATACTTCTTTTCCGTATTTGCAACATTAATTTTTGACCTAATCCAAGGCTAAAGTGAAGAGAAACAGTCTTCAATCCTTGGTTATCTGATAATGTGGATTGACTCAGAGATTTCAGATTTAGGAGACTCTGATGTTCATCTTGGTTGGCATGTGAAAGGGCTCCCGTGAAGCAGAATCAAATGGCAGACACCAGGCAAGGAGCTGGCAGAGGCGGGAGACTGTAGATGTCAGGCGCTGGCTTTACGGCTGACTTTCAATCCTGCCCGGGCAGGCAAGACGACCCAGTAGCTGTGTGCGCTCAGATCATCTCTGCTTTGCAACATCAGTGAACGCGAACCTCAGTAACCCTTAAAGTCACGGTGGATGGTGTTTACAAAGCTTATTGGGATGACATTGCAAATTAACTCAGAGTTTAGCCGAATTTGCAAAAACAGTTACAAATATGTAGGGAGGTTTCCGATTAACATTCTGGTTACATGTATTTGTCTTTACAGCACACAAAACTGTACATTTACAGTAAAATTGAATACAACAATGAATATATGTGCCATAATGGCTGCTTTGAAAGGAGTAAAGATTCGACCGATGGGTGAGTTGTCTGTCTCCATTGCTGGGTTCATTTTCACGTGACTTGTGTGATGTGTCATTTTAATTGAAAATATAATTGATAAATGTACATATCTTACAGCTTTGTTTTTCTTCCTCCATGGGCAATTTTTAAAGAGCCCTAGAAGGTTATTGTCCCTGCTTTCTTACAGTTTCAGTACATTGTATTTGAAAATAGGATAAAATAAACCCCAGTGAGAGGAAGAATTGTTTAGAGGGTCAGATGGATGACTAATGGGATATGCTTACTTTTTTTATAAGTGATGAGTCAAAATTGTACATATTTATGGTTTTTGTCATGTTTTGTGATGTTCTGATATGCTGTGGAATAGCTAAACCAAGCTATTTAGTATATGCATTACCTCACACGCTTACCATTGTTTTTGTGTGGGGAGAACATTTAAAATCCAATCTTAGCAGTTTTCAATTATACAATCTATTGTAACTGTAATCACCATGTTGTGCAACAGATCTCTTGAACTTACTCTTCCTAACTGGAATTTTATGTCCTCTCACTAACAGCTCTCCACACACACACACCCCCCACCATTCCACTGTTTCTATGAGTTCAACTTCTTAGATTCTACATATGAGTGAGATCATGCGGTCCTTGTCTCTGTGCCTGGCTGATTTCACTTAGCACAATGTTCTCAGGATATATTTACTTCTGAATCTCTCAGGAGTTGCTGAAGAGTGATTGATAATTGTGTGCCTACGACAAAAGAAAAGCCACATAATTGTCAAAATGATGACGTCCAATTCATTTTATCACTTGTTTTAGACAATCGCTCTTTAAATGCAGTCCTTGGGAAGAAGCGCGGCACTGATGGGTCTGGTCTCCCGTGCGGCTTTGCTACTTTCACCTTTCCCTTTTCTCTCCTCCAGAGCAGTGCTGCTGTTCTGTCAGGACACCCTGCCCTTCCTCCCCGGAAGACTTAGAAAAGCTGCAGTGGTAGGTAGTAAACATGCTGACCTTTCTCGCAACGCAAAAAACACATTTAATCACCATGCTGGCTTATTTTTGGCATTGCAGGAGTGAAGAAGGGCTTGCCGTGTTCAGGAAGATGCAGTTTTCTGTTGCATGCAGTTTCCATTTGAACTACTGCTTTAAACCAAAGGCTTGCAATCTTGGCTGTATGTTAGGATGGCCTGGGGAACATGAAACAATATCCTGACTCTCCCCACAGACACAGCAACCAGATGTTTTATGGTTGTTTTAGAAATAATTTTATTTGAGACAGGCAGAAAACAGTGAAAATTAGCACCCACTTGTTCATCCCCCAGATGCCCACAATACCTGGGCCAGGCCAAACCCAGGAGCGCAGAACTCAATCTGGGTCTCCCACACAGATGGCAGGAACCCAGCTGCCTGCACTGTCACCACTGCCTCTCAGGGTTTCCATTAGCAGGAAACTGATTTGAACCCAGACACCCCGATATGGGATGCAGGTACCCCAGAGTCCTCATGGCTAGGCCAAATGCCCACTCCTGTGCTGTCACTTTTATTTATTTATTTTGTTAAAGATTTATTTATTTGAGAGGCAGAGTTACAGAGAGGGAGAGACAGAGAGAGGTCTTCCTATCCGCTGGTTCATTCCCCAAATGGCCACAACGACAAGAGCTGGGCCTATCTGAAGCCAGGAGCTTCTTCTGAGTCTCCCATGCGGGTGCAAGGTCCCAAGCACTTGGGCCGACTTCCACGGCTTTCCTGGGCCATCAGTAGGGAGCTGAATCAGAAGTAGAGCAGCCAGGACTCAAACCTGCACCCATATGGGGTGCCAGAGCTACAGGCAGAAGCTTAACCTACTATGCCACAGCACTGGCCCATTTTGTCATTTTTAAAAACACTTTGTCAGTTTGAGAATTGATAGCTCAATGTTATTATAGCATTTCTCTCATTAAGGCAGAGTTTGATATTTCCCCCATGTATTGGGGGCCATGTTCGTGTCTTTAGGAGTTGTACATTTATGTCTTTTCCTCCTTTTTTCTGATGAGGATTTGATCCATTTTAAGTACTTGATGTATTGTAGATATTGACTCTTTATCTGGGGTATGTGTTGCAAATATTTTATTGAAGGTATCAGTTGTCTTTTGACTATCTTTTTGCCATGTAAATTCAAACTTTGACGAAGTTTACTAATCTTATTTTGCCAGTGAATTTGGAGACAGAGTTAGAAAGCCTCTCCCCATACTCTTACGTTTTTCTAGCACTTTTACGGCTTCATGTCACACTTAGGTCCACTTGGTGTTTCCTCTTGTGTGTGGTGTGAGGTATGGATCCAATTTTATCATCTTCTGAGTGTCTACTCGTGGCTCCAGCTCCACTTATTAAGAAGCCCCTTCCCCACTCCGCCAGTGGTTTCAGTTGCTTCCTTTGTTACATACTAAATTTTGATAGGTATTTGGGCTAACTCTGGATGTTAGCTGTTAACATTGAGGGAAGCTGGGCGAGCAAGACATTGAACCCACTACTGTCTTTTCTGGAAGCCTAAAATTGGCTTCAGTTAAATTTGTAACAAATATCGATTCCCAATCACCACCATTAGAGACTTTGATTTAATTGGTCTGTGACATGGCTGAAGCATTAGGGTTTTTAGAAGCCTTCTAGTGACAATCATGCAGTGCCTCAATGGAGTGACTGTGGGAGATGGAGGCTTCGAAACAACCAAAAACGGATGGTCATGTATATGACCACAGCTACATAAAATATACAGAGAACACACAGGAAGGAAAATCATAAAAATGCTTTCTATAGTTCCCAATGATCAACCTGCCTCCTGGCATGAGGAGTGGGGTTTTTTTGTTTTTTGGTTTTGTTTTTGGTGGCGGTGGGGTGTGGGGAGGTTACTTTGCAGCATTTTCTAGTCAGATAAAAATTGTATTTGAAAAAACAAAACATGCTTTGCTAAAGTGGGAAGCATCTCATCTCGGAAAAGGCGGCTCAGGGTAACCTGTCCGCCCTTCCCAGGCCACATTTCTCAGATGTATTAAAATCCTGGGCTTCAAGGAACAGCTTCGAGTCTTTAGTTAAGGGTCTGTAGCATTTTCTGCATATGAAGTCAAGGGTGCCTTATCCCATTAAACTTCACGTGTCCCAATAAGCTGGAGGGTTGAGCCTATCTGGGGAACAGTTTCCCGAAACACTGGGATCAGATCTGAAGACCACAGTCTTTTGAGGCCCTCTGCTTCTTGACCCAATGGCAGCTCATTCAAAGAGCTATGGGAAAGCAGCAGAATGCAGAAAAGGGAGCAGAATGGGAACCCAGTGTCTGGCCAGGGCTCCGTCAGCTAGCTGTGTAGCCACTCTCCAGGGCAGGTGTTTTACCTGTGAAGCCTTGGGGGAAAAATGAGGAGGTGAATTAGAGCCCTGTAAACTTGGGGAGTGGTTTAGACCAGCATTTCTCAAACATGCTCTTGTGTATCCATCTGTTTAAAATGCAGATGCTGATTCAAGCAGGTTTGGGGCAGGGTCTGAGACCCTGCATTTCGGACCAGGTCCCAGGTGAAGCCAGTGCTGCTTGTGTGTGGGCCCAACCTTGAAGACTGAGGATCTGTTCTAGTCCATAGGGCAGAGCAGGGCAGCAGGTCTCAGCCCTGGCTGCGTGTTGGAGTTATCTGGGGAATTTTTGAAGCACTGATACCTGCCCTCCTACCTTCACAAGTTAGTCTGGGTTTAAAAAAAAAAAAAACTCTTGGTGGGCTAATTCTAATATACAGTCAAGATTGAGAACCCCTTGGGCTACACCTAGAAGGTCACTCAGGGTCTTCCTGGTACGTTGGTCTTCAGATTGGCTGTACATTAGAAACACCTGAGGCACTTTGCAAGCATGCCCATGTGTCCAAGTGGCCTTCTGAGGTGGTGGAAGTGCTCTGTTTTGTTCTGTGTGGTGATTATATAGGTCTCTACCCAGACAAATTCCCTAAACTCCAAACTTAAGATGAGTATGCTTTTGCAAAGGTAGGCCACCCATCTGTAAGGAAGCACACGAAAATGACTACTGATACCCAGGCCTCCCCCTCCCTCCACCAGAACCCAGGTGAGCTGGTGTCAGGCACTAGCATGGAAGTGCTGGCAGCAGTGAGCACAGTGGCATCGCCCACTGCTGTCTCCTGTGTGTCTTGGGTGGTGGACGGAGGGCTCCAACTAGCACAAGTGGGGTTCAAGGCACCCTATATATGGTAGAGGCCAAGGAGTGGGGAGCCTGTGGATTCGGCTTCTGCAGGCTCCCAGATAACCCAGAGAAGCTTTAATTTATGCATTGCAAAGCACCTTTACCACAACTTGGCCAGATGGGTTGCAATAGTACACGATTTAGAGAATGGAGTCTCGGCGATGCGGCAGTGATAGTGAGAACTAGAGCCCAAACCAAGATTTCTGATTGTCTGACACTCTGTACCTCCATGTCCTCACTGCTGCCCTGAACCTCAGGGGTGCAGAGCGGCCTTGGGCCAAGTGACTGGCCAGTCAGGCCTAAGCATTTCTTTTTACAAATGAGACTTGTCTTAGGCCTCTCATCCTAATACTCCTTCCTCTCACCCAAGAGAAGCTCCAAGAACACACTCTCGTCAGTGTTCTAAATCCATCTAAAACTGGATCCATCAAAGGCTTCCTGGGTAATAATTTGTTGTCTCCTCTAAGTTGCTCCTCCCCACAAGATCCCTCAAGATTGACGGATCTTGTACCAGCTAGCAGATGAGTTCTTTTTGACCTTGATGGCAATGGAAATCACCTGAATGTTGACAAAATCCTTGTGCCTGGAAGCACCCACCTCATCCCTAGATGAGCTGAGTCACACACTGAAGAGTAGACCATGGAAATTATACCTGTGAAGTTCTCTGGGTTGTTCTCATGCACAGCAAGTTTGAAAACCACTGAGCTAAAGCAACATCAAGGGTCCAGCTGACTTAACAAGCTGGACACCAACCCTTCGGGTTCACCTTGATTCACGTTTTCATTCAACCAACATTTCTTGATGGCCATAGCAGTACGAAACTGACTGAGGAACATTTCTAGTCTATGGAAGCCAGTTGGCTCATGTGGCATGTAGTAGATCTTCTTCCCCAGGAGCACATGGAAGCATTGCAAAATTCCCTTCATTGAGTTACGACTGATAAAGCATAGAGCCCCAGAGAACTGAGGATAAATGAAAGAGCCTCCCTCACTGCTAATTCCTTTTCTGAAAGGTAGCAAATGGGAATGGCCAGGGCCAGGGAGTCAGTGGCAGGGACACAGAGGACATGAAATGCAGAAGCCAGAAGTGGCAGGTCTATGATGTAACCACATCACACCAACCTGGCAGTGTCAGATGGTCACTAGGAAGGGGAGATTGGCCCCTGGGCAGCTCATTTGTGTCTCACCAGCATCTCTGATTTTTTTCCTTCAGTGATCTGCAGGATCCCGTTGTCTGTCTTCCTGATCATCCACAGGGCCCACCATTTTCTTCTTCCAGCAAACCCTTCCCAGTTGGACCTCAGGCCACTGTCGTTTCCCAAGTATCCAGTGCTTTCTCTATGGCTGAGCCTGTAGATAATCTACAGGTGACTCAGAAAGCTCACTCTGCACCAGGGAGGGGTCACCTTGCTCCTCCCCAGCCTTCAGCTCCTGTAGCTTCCCACCCATCTATTGGTTTGCCACCACTTCAATCTGGAACTCTCTCTCCCCCTGTACCCCAAACCAATCTTTCCCACACTCCACCACCCGTGAAGTCCTCGTTTTCCTCTCCTACCAAGGCTGCACCTGCAAATGCCACCAGCGCACTGCCTGACAAGACAAGTAAGTATGTGGAGCCAAGCCGCTCTTGTGCTGGTTGGGATTTTGGCTCCTTGAGATGCAGCTACCAGCTGCAGATCCGAGATATCCATGATAAGACCACACTGAGCCTTTCCTTGTATGACATTCAATTTCTAGAGCTTTCCTCAAGGCACTCGTAGTCATAGCTATGGCTACATTCAAGTGTTTTGACCAAGATAGTGGAGAAATTGCTCTAAGGGATAAGCCCAGATCTCAATTTGTCTAGATGGACATTTTACAGATTGCTAGGTCATCATCAGAAAACATTTGAACCATTAAAGTAGTCCCATGTAGACAGAACACAAAAATAAAAATTGATGTTCTTGAAAATTAGTCTCAGTGTGACAGAGCCAAGGTAGCAGTAGGGAGGAGGGAAAATCTCCAAAGACCTAAGCTTTGGGTCTGCACAGGCAATGTGATCAGGGACAAGCTATTTGGCTCCTCCTGACTTAGTCTGCTCTATGTAAAGATGAAAACAATCACACCAGCTGCGATGAGAATGCCATGGAAACCACAAAGGGCTCCTGGCAGAGCGGACTTAGTGGTAGAGTCAAAGGGAAGAGGGAAAGAAGCACAGAGAATTCTGGATACTCTCAGTGGGTAAGCAGCAGGTCTTCCCCTAGAATTTGGAGGATAGACACAAAGGCAGGTTTTGCAGGACATTAGATTGGAGTTCAGGTTGTAGTTCCTCCTTCCCTCTACCATGGTGCCAGCATCCTCAAGAGATGTGGAGCCTCTGCCAAATGGCTTGATGCATCTTAGTATTTACATTTTTAAATAAATGTGAACATTTTACACCAAAATACCAAATCATTATGGCAGTTGTCAAAGATTTAATGGTTGGTGAGGAATAAAGTTAAGTTGAAGTTGATTAGCCTGGATGATTCTTAAAATCAGCCCAACAGGTTATCCAACAAAACCATCAAGGTAGCCGCCTGTTTCTGTGCTCTCCCTCCTGGGACGATGGAAGCCAAGAGATAAAACGCACAAAAGACGCACACTGGCGTATTACCTGGTAGCTAAGAAGTAGATAAAACTTAATGGTTCCACAAGAGAGGAATGATGAAATAAAGTGTGCCACCTCAACACGATGACTGTGACACAACAGTTCTACAGAAACCTGGAGGCATTTTTCCAATGTTGACATGAAGTGAAAATAGCCATGTAGCAGGTAGTTTACACCGCCTGCTTCTAACAGTGTAACTACACATGAAGATTATAAAGGAACATGCAAGATAGGAAATGGGATGCTGGCTGATGAAATGGATTTGTTGTGTTAGAGAGGGTTGTATCACTGCTTCCCAATTAAAAACAATTAAAAGTTGGACTTAGAGGTGACAGTCCAGCTGTTAACTCCATAATACAAAGGTATATCAAAAATTTCATGGAAAAGTAGAATTCAAAGGTAAGTTGATTTTGGTGCAAAAAGGTCAGAAATTCATGCGTTGTTTTTCAATCATATGTATTTTCCATGAACTTTTTGAAGACGCCACATAGTTTCTTTTTCACAAAAGAACTACCAGGTACCCACATAACATCCTGTACACGTGACATAAATACAGGTATACTGTGCTTATATAAATATACACTAAATAACCAATTTGCATCTTTCAGTTAGGCTTATAGAAGCATAATTTATATACAGTAACATTTTCCCAACTCTGGATAAATGAAATGTTTAACAGTTTGCTGGAGTTGGATAAACATTCACAACCGTGTAACCATGGTTACAATCAAGATACAAAACTTGTCCACTACTCTCCAAAGTCCTCTCAGGTCCATCTGAAATCAACACCTACTCCTGTCTCCAGCCCCTGGTCACTGCTCATCTGTTTTGTTTCCCTATAATTTTGACTTTCTTAGAATGTCGTGTGAAGAAGGTCAAACAGTAGATGGTCTTTGAGTTTGACTTCTTTTACTTAGTATAATGTATCAAAATTGGAGATCTGATTAATGTTCTACTCTATGGGTTCACCACAGTGTTGACCCATTCTCCAGTTGGTGAACATTTAGGGCTGCTTCTGTGTTGCAACTACTATAAGAAAGGCCACTATAAGCATTCATGAGCACGTCTTAAGGCAGTTTTTTTCATTTAAAAATGTTTTTAAAGATTTGAGAGAGAGAGAGAGAGAGAGAGAGAGAGAGAGAGAGAGATTGAGATCTTCCATCCACTGCTTCACTCCCAAGTGGCTGCAATGGCTGCAGTTGAGCCAGGTCCAAGCCAGGGGCTTCACCCAAGTCTCCCAGTTGGGTGTCAGGGGCCCAAACACTTGGGCCATCTTCACTGCTTTTCCCAGGGCATTAGCAGGGAGCTGACTCAGAAGTGGAACAGCCGAGACACAAACTGACACTCATATGGGGTGCTGGCATTGCAGGCAGTGACTTTACCCGCTATGCTACAACACTGGCCCCCAAGACATATGTTCTCATTTCTCTGGAACAAATGCTTAGGAGTGAGTTTGCCAGATCACAAAGTCTATGTCTGTTTATTAGTGATTTTTTTCTCATAATGTATTCATAAAATGATTTGACACTTTGATTTAGACATCATCAACATCACCAGTGTTTCTGATCTTGAGAACCAAGTGTCCCAGATGGAGAAGGCTCTGTCCTTGGGCAGCTTGGAGACTGACTACGCGGGAGAAATGATAAACCAAGTCAGCAAACTCCTTCGCTCTCCACCCGCCTTGCTGGCCCCTCTGGCTCAAAGGTACGACTTGGCAAACTGAAGTGTTGTCGAGAGGGGACCCTCCAATGCTAAAGATGCTGCTGACATGACTTAGGGTCAAGTAGTTTTCTCCCAAGTTCTAGGTTCATAATGACTTCAAGTTGCTGTTCTATGTTCTGCTTAGAATGGGGAAAGAAAAGTGGGTGTGCTAAATGTCGATTGCCATCTCTCTACAGATTGCTAAAAGTCGTGGATGACATCGGTTTGCAGTTAAATTTTTCAAACAAGACCATAAGTCTCACTTCCCCTTCATTGGCTTTGGCCGTGGTCAGAGTGAACGCAAGTAACTTTGACACAACCACCTTTGCAGCCCAGGACCCTGCAAACCTTCAGGTACATTGACATTTCTTGTGGAAAACACAGAATTTTGTTGATTGTGTGACTGTAGGCCCTATCCTACTTCATAATTGAGGCAACTACTGCTTATAGTCAGGGGTGTACTCAAAATATCTAACATCTGGGACAGTGAAGCACCACAGGATCAAAGATGACGTTGGTCTTGTCAGAGTAGGGCATTCCTTATGCAGCCTCATTCTACTTGAGCATAATACATTGCAAAATTGGAGATCCATCCATGGTGTTGTATGTATTGGAGGTTAATTGCTTTTTATTACTGAGTAGTATTCTGTTATACAGATTGACCACAGTTTGTTTATCCTTTCTCCAGGTCACCCTTATGCAGCTGGATTATGGAATCTTGGGTAGGGGGGGTTGTCCAAGGGAAGAGTCCCAGGCAGTTGGGAGAGCTGGGCAGAAACATCAGCTATTTCTCAACCCATTTCAATGTTTTAACAAGTGATAACTACACTGGCATGTATAGTGCTCCAGGATATCAATCATGCTTCTAGTATTTTCTGTCTACCTATCAGAGGGTCCAAGGCTTGAAACACCCAAGTAAAACCAAGTGTTCCTTCTTACTTTCCTAGTCTTTGAGGGTAGTGCATGGGGTTCTATGAAGACTTTATCCTAACCCACTGGGCACTAACTTGCTGTATCTGCTGCTGTGGTCTCTCTGGGGTCTGCAGTACCCTTCTTGACCATTTCTGCACACCCTTAAGATGTTTCCTTTGGGGCTTGGGGGCTTCATTTCCCTAATACACATCCTGCCTTCAAACTGGGAGTAACCAGAGATCCAGAAGCAGAAGCCATTTTATGTAGAAATACCACAGATCAAGCCCTCACAGCCAACGAGCTCCAGACATTATCTTCCGCTTGGATTTTCAGGTTTCTCTGGAAACTCAAGCTCCCGAGAACAGTATTGGCATTATTACTCTGCCTTCTTCACTGATGAGTACCATACCAGCTAATGATATGCAGCTAGCTTCCAGGATTCAGTTCAACTTTTTTGAAACACCTGCCCTGTTTCAGGTAGAGTTGCTGCTTGCTGCCTTTGGTTTGGGTATAATTTGGAGGTGGGAAGATTTCATCTTCTTTAATCCCTGCATATTCTGAGGCTGTTCTAAGCCAGATGAATTGCTGAAACTCTGAAGTTCGTTTTAAAGCACAGCTTAAATGGTGCTGGTGATGCTAAATAACTCACTTACAAAGGACTTACCAATAGCCAAGCATTATCCTAAGCACTCAAAAATATTTTTTAAAGATTTACTTGAAAGTCAAAGTTACATAGAGAGAGGAGACACAGAGAGGGCGCGGGGGGGGGGGTGTCTTCCATCCACTGGTTCACTCCAATTGGTCACAACGACCAGAGCTGTGCCATCCTGAAGCCAGGAGCTTCTTCCTGGTCTCCCACACAGGTGCAGGGGCCCAAGGACTTGGGCCATCCTCCACTGCCTTCCCAGGCCACAGCAGAGAGCTGGATCGGAAGTGGAGCAGCCGTGTCTTGAACTGGCGCTTCAGGCCAGGACATTAACCCACTGCGCCACAGTGCCGGCCCCAGCACTCAGTATTAACGTAGATCTTTTCAGCTCTGAGAGAACTACAATTATCCCTTCTGCAGATGAGGCATGAAGACACAAGAAGGTTAAGTAACTTGCTTAGGGACACACATCTTAAATGACTTACTGTTAAGGCTTCCTTTAAAGATTCATGAAGATCCTGTAGTGTCGATCAAGGCAATTTAGCTCAGTAGTTAGAACACTGCACAGTGGAACAAGCTCTGCTCCTAATTGTGGTCCCTTGGGAAAGTCGCTTTACTCCCTGACCCTCAATTTCAGATCAAAAGCCTCTAGTGTCCCTTCTGCTTCTAAAGCTCTCAAAAGATATTTCACTTTCTGTCGTCATCTTACTGATTCTTTGGCATGCTAGGACCCTTCCCTGGAGAACCTGTCTCTGATCAGCTATGTCATATCATCGAGTGTCGCAAACCTGACCATCAGGAACCTGACAAGAAATGTGACAGTCACATTAAAGCACATCGACCAAAGCCAGGTGAGAAAGAGCTAGTCTGGTCTGTTCGTTGACAGGAAACCTTGTGTAAGCTGTGCCTGCGAGACATGGCCTGAGAAGGTCAATTCCAGCAGAAAGAACCTTGAACTCAGTTGGAGCAGCATATAGGGCTAGAATCGCATGCTTCCTCTGTTGGATTTTAGCATGCCTCATAGTGGACCACCTAAGCTCCAAGCTCTTGCCCACAATTTCACTACATGTAGATCTATAGAGGCCCCCTCCAAAGGGAGAGCATCTCTCAGCTCAGTTCACAGTGAGCTTCAGCTGTGGCCTTACTGCTCAGTGTGGTCCACACACCTGCAGCATTAGCATCACCTGGGAGCTCACAGAGCTGCACACTCTCCACCCCCACCCTGGACCCGCCGAGTCAGAATGTGCACTTTGACAAGGTCCCCAAGCGATTCCCATGCACAACCTATGGATTATACAAGTCCTGACCTACACAAGGTTCGCTTGCTTTTAGGGAACACATAAAACAAGAACTCTCCAAAAATCAAGCATGAGATTCTGAAATAAATATTACCATGGGGTTTTTTTTCCCCAATTGCTTTTGTGTTTTTTGGCTCAATAAATGAAGTATTTGTGATTTCTCTTTGTACTGCAGGACGCCTTAACAGTGAGATGTGTCTTTTGGGACTTGGGCAAAAATGGTAGGTTCCAGTCGTGACCTTTTCCAAGTCTTCAGTGCACAGGTAGAGGAAGTGGGGCGTCCCTTGTGCTGTGGCCTTGCTGATAGGACAGCTACTCTTTCCGATGCCAACAGGTGGCAGAGGAGGCTGGTCAACCAATGGCTGCTCCGTCAAAGGCCAGAGGTTGAATGAAACCATCTGTACCTGCAACCACCTAACAAGCTTTGGCGTCCTGTTGGTAATGTATCCGTGCAACGTGGCTGCAGACCCCAGGGTCTGAGGGGTAGCCGGGTGTCACACTACAGTGTCTAATCTGATGTGTGCCCTTGATAAGTCAGCAGAGGTCATGATACCGTGGCAGTTATACACCAATGAAATGACTTCTAAATGACCTGGAGGGGCATAGCTGGACATGCAAATCAAGTATTTTTCCACATTGTATTTTTAAAGTTTTCCTTTTAAATAACTAAGGACTAAGAAGTTCAGATGAGAATGGGTTATAAAAATTGCTTGCTTTGCAATGCACTTTAAACTTTTCACAAAATACTTTAACTTAAGTTATCTTACTTAATCTTCCCAACAGTCCTGAAATTTAGGTAGAATGGGGCAGTGTTATCCTCATTTTTTAAAAAAGGGATTTATTTGAAAGGCAGAGAGTGACGGGAAGACAGAGCGAGCAAATAGAAAGATCTTCCATCCACTGGTTTACTCTACAAATGGCCACAGCAGCTGGGACTGGGCCAGGTTGAAGCCAGGAGCCCATTACTCCATCCAGGTCTCCCACATGGGTGGCAGGGATCCAAGTATGAGAGCCATCATCTGCTGCTTTCTAAAGCATATTAGCAGGAAGCTAGATCAGAAGTGAAGTATCCAGGATGGAGAGGGAGAGGGAGCTGGTTCATTCCCCAAATGCCCACAATATCCAGGGCTAGTTCAGACAAAACCAAGAGCCCAGAATTACAGTTTGGGCTCCCACTCGGGTGGCAGGGACCCAGGTACTTGAGCCGTCACCTACTGCCACCTGGTATCAGGGAATGACCCCAGGACTCAAACGCAGGCACTGCACTCTGGAATGAGGGCCTCCCAAGTGGCATCTCATCCACTGTGCCAAATGCTGCAAAGTGCAAGAGAAGCAGTGCTGGCGATTCAGGTTTACCAGAGAAGCCATGAAGTATTTCCTTTAAGTGAAAAGGTGAAAGTTCATGAGTTATGACAACATCGTAGATTGAGGTTGCTAAGATCTACAGTAAGAATGAATCTTCTATCTTTGAAAGTATGAAGAAGGAAAAAATAAATGTGCCGATTGTGCCGTCATGTCTCAGCCCTATTGCCCGGTAAGTGCTAAGTTGGAAAAGGCATTAAATGACAGGGTTTAGTACAATCTGTGGTTTCCAGCAATGATGGAGGACAAGGGGGGACTATTGTAAATCATAGCTCTTATTTTAAAGTGTTTGATCATTGAAAACAATATTTTCCAGGACTTATCTCGGACATCCTTACCGCCTGCCCAGATGATGGCCCTGACGTTTATCACGTATATTGGTTGTGGCCTTTCATCAATTTTTCTGTCAGTTACTCTTGTCACCTACATAGCCTTTGAGTGAGTATCCACAACTGGAGATTAGGACTGTAGGAGCCACTGGGGTAGGACCCAGTGCTCAGCTCCACTGCTCAAGTGTATTAATCAGGCCTTTTCCTTGGCTTGCCTAATCCCCTGCACCTACCCAGTGGAGCACCTATGGGTAAAAGTTCATGGCACTTTTTGGCTTATATACTTGCTTCCTTCCACTAGTCTGTGTGCTCAATGAAGGCAGGAGTTGTGCCATAATCATCTTTATATCCCAGAATGAGGGCAAGGCTTACTTGACAATGAGTGTGAAAGCAAAGATGGACGCAGACCCTCACACTCAAGAGTTTATGATCTTAAATAGACCTCAACTCCATGTAAAGCAGAAGAGCTATGGTTGATAAAATAAATTAAGCTGCTAAATTATACTGAATCAACACCAAAGAGTAATACACTAAGTGATGTAGGGATGACAGAGGAGGAAGTTGTAAAATTTCACTTGAACTATCGCACACTAGGGTTGCTGTAGGTAACAATAATGTACTATATATTAAAAAAAGGAGATTTTGAAATGTTTAACAAAAGGATATTAACGTTAGAGGAGATAGTTTACTCTGAGTTGAACACTGCATTATGTATACATGTATTGAGACATCATGTGGTATCCCAAAAGTACGTATAATTTTTATGTGTTGGTTAAAAAATAGTTTTAGAAAAACACTGGAAAAAAGTAGACATTCATCAGGTGTGGTTTGGTAAGTCAAAGCCAGAATGCAGCATCTTCCTCTCAGCCGACTAGCAGGATCCCCCAGGCATTTCAGGGGCAAAAATTCTAACAAAACATTCTGTTGGAAAAGAAGGAAGAACAGACACGTTTATATTAACTAGATGAAAATCTATGGGTTCTGGGATTAGATTTTGGACACTGATCAGGAAATGTACAAATTTATTTTCAGTGTCCAACTTTGGGTCACGGCAGATCTTCTCGTGGACCTTTGGAAATGTTGTTAATGAGACTAAGTGACCAGAAGGCTAGCCATTACTCAGAATGACTTTCCTAGATGCAGTTTTTCACACATAAACATGTACATGTCATCAGTGAGCTGTATTTTCCTGTGCTGTTGCATTTGGGTATATTTTATCCTTTTCCATGATCTCACTTTAATTAGTGACGTAAGTTAATACGAAAATGTGGCAATATCTTGAAGATCTGAATATGGCATGCTGTTCTAGGAGAAGCAGCAGCAGTGCTTCTAGAAGGCTGGGGGGAAATGTCTAGGAACTGTTTAGAGCATGGGCCAGTGGTCATCATGGAAAGTTCCCACAGAATAGAGACACAAGCCTTCCATATGGCTGTCACGGATGATCCTGTTTAGATTTTTCTGGTTACTTCCTTTAGCTATTTATAATGCCTCCCCCATAGAGACGTGCATACTTAAAATGTACGAATATAGATGTTTACCAAAGAATAAAAATAAATTGCTCAGGACTCAGACAGCTTGACGAATATACTCATAGCGGGCTTGGCAGAAGGGCATGCAAATCCTTTTCTTGTCCTTTCCTTTTAGGAAGATCCGGAGGGACTATCCTTCCAAAATCCTCATCCAGCTGTGTGCCGCTCTGCTCCTGCTAAACCTGGTGTTCCTCTTGGACTCGTGGGTCGCTCTGTACAACACTCGAGGCTTCTGCATCTCAGTGGCTGGTTTTCTTCATTATTTTCTCTTGGTCTCATTCACATGGATGGGCCTGGAAGCATTCCATATGTACCTGGCCCTTGTCAAAGTGTTTAATACCTACATCCGAAAATACATCCTTAAATTCTGCATCATCGGTTGGGGTATGTAGAAGTTTGCTTGTACAATGCCTTTGCTTTCTCTGCTTTTTCTTCAGCGTTTTGATTTTTTAATCAGGTAGAAAGAATGAAGCAGATGACACTTGGCAAGTTTCAAAAACAGCCTTATGCTTATACAGTACGCTGCCCAGAGAGCAACCTGGGCTGCTCTGGAATGCATTTCCTCAGGATTTGTTCTGACTGTAGAACTCCTAGAGGTTGGGCTATGAATTCTTTGTATCTCCAGCCTAGAGTTGGGTCTGCCACAGAAGATGCTCGGTACATTTAGAAAGTTAGCATGGTGGCCATGAGGCCAAGCTTTCGGTGCCTGAACTCCGAGCCGGCCTCACCGTTTTGTACTTCCCAGACACCAGACACGTGTGCGACGACGGTATAGGTAGATTGTGATCTCTGACTCTTTTTCTCCCTCTCACCACCTTTGGCTGTTAGAGCTATGCGTGACCCATGTTTTCCATCTTCCAGGGTTACCAGCTGTGGTTGTGACCATTGTCCTGACTATATCTCCAGATAACTATGGGCTTGGATCCTATGGGAAATTCCCCAATGGGTCACCTGATGACTTGTGAGTATAAAGCCCCCCAAAGGAATGCCAAGTAGACTAAAAAATGAAATTCTCCCAGAAAATGGATCATCTAATCAGCATATTGACTCTTGCTTTCATCAGATCCGACAATATTTAATCACAGCCTTCCCCATTATATGTAATGACATAAGCTCATTGGAAATAGCAAGCTGCTGTTTAAGTAATGATAGGAGGCACATTTTGAAAAACAATGACTTAAGAGGTACTATTTCAAAAATATCTGTGTTAGCCTCTGATAAAATGAAATGCCAGTTACATTATACTGATAAAGACTCACGGAGCAGAATCACTAGGATTTACAAGGGTAAAACCCTGGACACTTCAGTGTTTAATACTTTAAATCAGCATATGTCCTAAAATAAATTCTTAAGGTTCTTCTCCCCAGAGTTATAGATGGTTGTGAACAACAGCAGTTTTTAAATATGTTTCTCCTGTGCTTGTAGAAGAGGTTTCCATAAAGTGTTATAGGTTCATTGTGCCATTTTGAAATTCACTTCATCAGTGTAATGTGCTCTCCCCTGTTTTTCTCCACCCCCCGCCCCATGCCAGTTGCTGGATCAACAGCAATGTAGTATTCTATATTACGGTTGTGGGATATTTCTGTGTGGTATTTTTGCTGAACCTCAGCATGTTCATCGTCGTCCTGGTTCAGCTCTGTCGAATTAAAAGGAAGAAGCAGCTGGGAGCCCAGCGCAAAACCAGCATCCAAGACCTCAGGAGTATCGCTGGCCTTACGTTTCTACTGGGAATTACTTGGGGTTTTGCCTTCTTTGCCTGGGGACCAGTTAACGTTGCCTTCATGTATCTCTTTGCCATCTTTAACACTTTACAAGGTAAGCTCTACAGCTTCATTTTTTAAAAATTTATTTGAAAGTCAGAGCTACAGAGATAGGAGGAGAGGCAGAGAGAGAGGTCTCCCATCCACTGGTTCACTCCCCAGTTGGCCACAATGGCCGGAGCTGCACCGATCTGAAGCCAGCAGCCAGGAGCTTCCTCCAGGTCTCCCATGTGGGTGCAGGGGCCCAAGGACTGGGCCATCTTCTACTGCTTTCCCAGGCCATAGCAGAGAGCTGGATTGGAAGTGGAGCAGCTAGGACTAGAACCAGCACCCATATGGGATGCTAGCACTGCAGGCCAGGGTTTTAACCCGCTGCACCACAGCACCGGCCCCAAATTATTTTTAAGGATTTTAAGAAAAGATGTTTGCCAGCAATAGCATATAAAAAGTAACAGATAAGTATATGTATGTATGCCCAAATTTCACTAATCATTAACATGAAAGCTAATTGCCCTCACACATGTTTAATATGGAAACTGAACCTATTTCTCTTTTCTCTGGAATATCTTATTTGGATATGAATGAATAGAAAGAAAAGGGAATAAAAGCCCTATTCACATGGCTGGCTTTGAGGTTAAATAAAGAGATGGGTGGGCATTATGACAACAGTTAGGATGCCCCTGGGGTCGCCTGCATCCCATATCAGAACACCTGGGCTCAAGGTCGGCTCAGCTTCCCATTCCGTTTTCCCGCTAACATGTCCCTTGAGAGGTGGCAGATGGTGACTCTAGTACTTGGCTCCCTGCCATCCACATAGGAGACTCAGATCGACTTCTGGGCTCCTGGCTTTGGCTTGGCCCTGCCCTAGCTGTTATGAGCATTTGTGGAATGAACCAGAAAATGGGAAGTCGCTGTCTCCGTCTCTCTCAAATAAAAGGTTAAAATTAAATATATGTTTAAGAAGACATGTGTATAGAGTGTGCTTTTGGTGGTGGGTATCCCCACTTTGATGTCCGATTTACATTGTTTCTTCCCTAATACAACTGAGGCGGCCTCCCAAAGTGGCAAATGCTCACAGGTGTGCAACATTGAGCGAGTCTTCAGGATGGGCACATGTACCCTACTAGATGCAAACCCAGCATTTTTAAATAACGCTTTTCAAAGTAGATTGACTGGGGCTGGGGAAAGAGTTCCAAAAAATGTAATGTACAGGGGTGAAATTGACATTGAGAATCAATGATTGTTTACAGCCCTTGTCTCTACTGCTGAGAAACAGTTTCTTCTTTTACTGTTTTTTGAACTCCTAGTGAACAGTTAATCTTAGGAGTATAAGTAAACTGAAAATAGATCATTGTAAAAATTGGGAGGGAATAAGAGGAAGGGGGAAGAAGGGTGAAATGTGGGAAGTATCACTATGTTCCTAAATCTGTATATGTGTAATACATGAAATTTATTCACCCTAAAAATTCAAAATAAGATGAAAAAGGTAGAATTATTATTCCTTTTTATTCTTTATTTTACCAAGAGTAAAAATAAAAGGTATACCCCTGCCCCCATGCCTTTCTCTAGCAAGCTTTCCTGGGATTTTGGATGTTTTAGTCACTTGCAAAATTTCACTCTGCCCATGGCTGCAAAAGATTTTTTTCTTCTATGCAAAGTAAGTTCCTGACATCCAGGTCTTCTGTGGAGTTCATTCTGTTCTGGCTTGCTTTTCCCTCGCCCTTAGGATTTTTCATATTCCTCTTCTACTGTGTAGCCAAAGAGAATGTCAGGAAGCAATGGAGGCGGTACCTTTGTTGTGGCAAGTTACGACTGGCTGAAAACTCAGGTAACCATTGACCTTACTTTTTCTCCTACATCTTGAGAGAAAGACTGTGTACATGAAGATCCAAAGCAGTCCTTAGCAAAGGGCCATTCCATCAGGAAATCAGTGGGTGCAATCCACTCAAGGGAAAATAGCGATTGGGAACATGAGCAGAAAAGACCGAATGGATTAAAAAGAAATCATTCATATACATCTGTTTCTTGGTGGAAGCAACAGTGAAAGTGTTAGAATTTCCCACCGAGCTCATGTCTTTCAGTTCCCAAAGTAATTTTTAATATTTAAGGTTCACAACCTTTTAATGCACGACTTCACCCTTTCTCTATGGGTCCTAGTGGTCAGTTGTTTTATTTGTTAGCAGGCTAACCTTCCTAATCAAGCTTTCGCGTCTGAATGTACTTGATGATTTGGGTATAGCATATGTTTGATCATTTTGAAATTACTTTCACATACGCCCTGTTGGGTAGTCGAGCAGATGGGTCATTATTAAGGAAAGAGAAATGAAGTACTGTTTGAAGAGCTAGATTTCTTCTGCCTGCAAAGCAGCCACAAAGACCACGCAGCAGTGCTTACAGAAAATGACAGTACCTAGAGAGGAGTCATTGCAACGGACTTAGGAACGATTAAGCAACACAACACAGTTTGTGTTCTCATGAAGGCAGTGTGAGGCTTTGAACTGGCCAACACAGCGAGTGTTACAGACACAACCCAGTCAGCTTGGCTTTTCGTTCCAAAAAGGAGGTGGCTTCCCATGAGGCAGTCACGTGCAGGACAAATGCATATAGTCTAGATGGAAATGCTTTTAGCACGTCAACTTGTGAAATGCGAGGTGTCTGAGGTCTGGTAGTGAGAGGTCAGGTGCTTAGGACTGTTACACTGTGACCTGTCTCTTGCATTGGAGCTTCAACATACTGCTGTTTTTCTGTAATGCTTATTCTGCTATAGACTGGAGTAAAACTGCTACTAATGGTTTAAAGAAGCAGACTGTAAACCAAGGAGTATCCAGCTCTTCAAATTCCTTACAGTCAAACAGTAACTCCACTAACTCCACCACACTGCTAGTGAATAATGATTGCTCAGTACACGCAAGCGGGAATGGTATGTATGTCTCCATATAGTATTTAGCAAGCTAGTGTTTCTTTTTGAAAGTAGTCTTATCCTTTAATGGCATCTTTGCTAAGCAATGGACTAATTACATATATGACTAGTGTGTCAAAATGTGGTTCCCTGATAAGAGAAAGTTTATTAATTCAAATTTGTTTTAGAGCAAAAACTGAAGCAACTAATTTTTTTTGAGATTTAGTTTTTCATAATGGGAATTGATTATGACCTAAAAGTTTTAATGGTTTAAATCCTAATTTAAGTGTTGCCCAAGGACTTTAGTACTGTGCTATTTCTATGAGAGCAGTACCTAAAAGAGTCAATAAGACTACACTGATTTTTGTTATCTATAGTCATATGTAAACCTTGCTATTTTTCACTTTTCACATTAGTTAAGTCTTTCCCAGAATGCAGCTGCTTTGTGACAGCACCCAACCCCATGAATATATCAAATACCGAAAGATTAGTGACCAGTATTGTGATCGCGTACGTCACCAATACATGAACACGTTATCGCTGCTGTGCCTCCTTCACTCATTAATTCTGACATTTCTAGCTAAAACTTCTATTGTATTTTCTTTCATTCATAAGAATGGGCTGTTCGTTACTCATAAAAGCTTATCTATTTTTACCTTCTTTGGCTTCTTAATATATCTTTTGCATTTTTATAAAACCTTAAGTTCTGCCAGTATACTTTCTCCTTCCATGGAGAATTTACCTTTATCCACTGTTTTAGGCTAGTGGTTCTTTTCATGCCTGATTCGAAATTTGTCAGAAGGTTCATACATCTACAAAATAGTTTTCCAATCTCCAAAAGCTGAGAGGTCCTGTTGGTCTGTCTAGAGACTTTTAAAATACACTAGGATGCCTCAAACTGAGATTTCTCAGCCTCAGGCACAACTGACACTTGGGGCTGGTTACTTCTCTGTTGTGGAGTCAAAGGATATACAGCAGCACCCTTGGCCTCTGCCCGTTAGAGCCAATAGCACCCTACCCCTAGCTTTGACAACCAAAAATGTCACCAGATACTGCCAGTTGACCCCGGGGCAGGGGGAGGCAAAATGAAGTCCACGATTGCTTCTGGTTGAGAACCACTGCTGGAAAAAAAAAAACAGCTGCCATGTGGCCTTAGCTCTTTACCATCAATACCAGAAGGCTCTGGGGCTCCATGCCAAATAGCTACATCATGGGTGACTCAGTGTAGGTCAACATAGTGGCGGGTGTGGGAATCAAGGTGGGTTCATAAGTTAGTCTGAGAAAGCAATTTGAAAGCAGAGAAATCAAAGGAGTGTACAGGGTCCATCAAGAGGCCTTCAAATCACAGCATGTATTTAGGGCTCCAAATCCATGTACCAGATTTTCCATATTCTCAAAAGAACTCAAAGATGAAACCTCACTGGCTTAGCCTCACCAATGTTTGTCATCTTCTGCAGAGTCAGATCGGACAGAAACACACATTTGCCACAGCTATTTTTGGTGCCTGCCAGTAAGGGTGAAGGTATTTTCAGGCTACATGCTATGCAGATCAGATGAACATCCCTGGGTCCCTAGTCCTCCCACCAGGATCTAGGATGGATGGGGAAGGGAGTTGACAATTTCAAAAAGCTGACCGTGGACTGGTTTATTCTACCAGGACAAAGTATTCCTCTACCAAAATGTCCTCAGACCAAAATGCCTAAATCAGAACAGCTGCCTGAGCCAGTCACCATGGCCTATTTGAGCGGTGGCACAGGTAGAACTGCATTAACCATGTCCATCACCGAGTTGGCATGAATGTGACATACTTCAGTTATGAGCTGCCTTAGAGGGCTTGCATAAGCAGCCATGTCATCACGTACACAGGGCCACAGAGTTTGGAAGCAACATCCCATGTTGACTCCATCACTTCGGAGCTGTGTAACCTTGGGCACAGCAAGGTTTGTGCAACAGTTTCATCATCTGTGAAATGGATATAATTCTACCCATCCAGTAGGGTTAGAAACAAGATGGCAATTATAAAGTGCTCTTCATTATTGTTATTATTGTGTCACCAACAAATGAGATTATTCAGCTTTCTGTACTGTCTCCGAACAGAGTATGGGACCCAGTAGCTAGAGGATCTCAGCAGCTGTATTCCCCTATGTTCAGGGATGAAGGAGGCCCTGGTTTAAACCGCATTTGCCCTAGAAGGCCTCCTGCTCCCTGGCCCTGGCGTCTTAGGGTGCAATTGGTGGTTTCTTCTTGGGAAGCAGCCCTACCCTGATTTAATCAGCAAGGCTGCTTTAATCTACAACAGAAATGATCTCTCTCACCATGAATGTTGGAGCTGTTGCTCTGGGTTTCTCTGGTATCAAGTTTCATTTTACAGAAATTTTAGGGAACAAAGAATTTTCTAAGGGTATAGATGGGGATCTCTTAACTAACTTCTGGGGACACCAAGAAATTACTTTCGGTTATTTAATACATTCGCTACCACTTGTAATCAATATATGTCCAACCAGAGTTAGAAAATAACCTTTTGAAATATATTACTTCTCCCATCCAAGTACTAACCAGGCCCGACTCTGCTTAGCTTCCAAGATCAGACAAGATGGGACGCGTTCAGGGTGACTTTGTTTCATAGTTTGATCATTTTGCTAAAAAAATAAAACTGCAACAGAATCAGTCTCCAATTTTTTGTGCTTATTTTGAGTGACCTTAGGGAATAAAAATAAACATGAATATATATCATGCTTTTAAAAGATTTTTTGCACATATTTAAGATTAAAGTGATGTCTGTTTAATGCTTTCTGGATACTTCATGACACCAACTTTGTTTTTCCTTACGTAGGGAATGCATCAACAGAGAAGAACGGGGTTTCTTTCAGTGTTCAGAATGGAGACGTGTGCCTTCATGATTTCACGGGGAAACAGCACACATTTAATGAGAAAGATGATTCCTGCAATGGAAAAAGCCGTATGACTCTCAGAAGGACTTCAAAGCGAGGAAGCTTACCCTTTGTCGAGCAAATGTGATTTCTTTCTCAAAGCGTGAAGCTTGACAGTGTGAAATGCCCAATTTTTACCTTTTACACAATGTGAGATTATGAAAATCGACTCGTTTTATACTCAGCAACTTCTGGAGGAACATAAGCTAATTGAGAGTAATGGTTACTATCGGAAGAGCAAAGAATCAAGACATGATCATAGTTTTTAGACATTTGTGATTTGGTTTCTTAGCCATTTTAAAAGAAGATTGGTTTTAAACAACATACTAAAAATAAGACCCCCCCCTCAAAAAATAGTTAGCCTCTGTAACATATGGGCTGGAAATTGTCTTTGATAACATATAAAGCAACTGTTGACTTCAGCCTGTTGGTGAGTGTAGTTCTGCATGCCTTTGTTGTATATAAGCTAAATTCTAGCGGACCACATGTCAAAAATCTTTTTTTTGTATTTATTTTCTGCTAAGTTTATTCCTTCATAGAATTGTGGTTGTTTTGTCTAATGTGATAATTCAGTGAACCAAAAATCTCCTTTTGGAGACTATATGGGATGTGAAATATAGAAACTTCACTGAAATAAAGAATAATGATGCCAGCCAGACTGGAAAATGTAAGCAAATAGCGCCACAATGAGCTTATACAGTGCCTTGGAGCAAGTTAGAAAAAGGGGCCTCCACAGGACAGGCACAACCTTGTTTGGCAAACTCCACTCATTCTTTTGGTTGCATCTTCATGCAATCTTTACAGCCATACCTGGCATCCGATACCAATATCCTACGTGCAGACTCCAGCCCTAATTGCCAGAGTGTACAGTCTGCACTACGGTCTTTAGCTTAATACCTTGGCCGCCGAGAAGGATGGAACTGTAATCTAGATCATATGTCAGCAACGCAGTGACCGTGCAGGAGATATGCACACTGCCACTTCTCACGTCCCCAGAGCCTTTCAGAAGAGAGGAGTAGAACAGGATTACTTTAAGAGATCTATAGAAGGGGAAAAAAGAACGTTGCTGTTCTTTAAAAGGCACATTGTTGATTATTATGACTGGTCCACCCTGGCACAACCAGATTTATGATTACTTTTAAAAATGTTTCAAGCCTTGAAGAGTGTATAGTGGCAAGGGGGAGCAGCTACTGGGAACAGTCAACTATTCTGCAATGCTGTTGTTGCTGTATGTATCAAACCCTGATTGCTCCTACTCATATAGAGCCTATCTTGATTCCCCCCATACCTGCTCAAGCAGTGCCTCAAGTATGTCCGTCTTAAGAACATTTCAGAACCCTTTAGTTCTTTCACTAAGCCTCCCTTGCATACATTTCCAGTGAATGCTGTATTCCAGACTAACCATACTAATAATATAATAGCTTTCTGTGAATGCCGATTTGTCTTTACAATATTTTTGATTTATTGATTTATTTAATTTCCTTGTATTTATGTTACAATCGACAAAAGTGTTAAAATCGACAGAAATGTTAAAATCGACAAAATGTTAAAAATCAAAAATGTTAAAAAATCAACAAAATAAATTTACAGTTAAGTCTTTTGAAGTTTGGTAACGTTCTCAAAGAGAGGCCATTTACGATTACTTTCCCTGGTGGGGTGGCATGAAAGTGGTAGGATGTGCCTTATGAAGACAAATACAATAGTAATATCTTTGGGGAGATAGAAAGCAACGCTATAACAAATTAGAGTAAAGGTTGTTCTCCTTCAAGATCAATTTCTGTGCCTTTTTCCATTTTCCCAGTAGTCTTTCAAGATTGCCTCTAACACATTGCATTGGGCTGTAGGCAGTATACCAGATCGGATCCAGATCTGTTCCACATGTCTGCTTCCTCAGCATCCAACTGTCGGATTTCAGGAAAGTTAGGACAGGATTTGGGGGTTCGAGATTGCTGGTAAGCACATGAGAGCCACAAGTGGGAGAAACTGGCTTCACCCCCCTCGAGGTGTCTGAGCAATCTCCTTCCAAAATCCTCAGCTCCCAAAAAAGATACTAAGTTGACAAGGAATGTGATGATACACTCTGGTTTCTACATCTTACCTCCCCAAAATTAATCTCCTGAATCAGATTATGTAACCAAAGGGTTCACAATGTCCAATGCATTTTAAAACATGCTGCCCTTATTTTTCCCATTGTATTTTGGGTCTGGACCATGGTCCTTAAGCCAAGTTTTCTTGTTGATTTTTTTAAATTTGTGCTTATTTGAGAGGCAGAGACAAGAAGAGACCGCTCCCATTTACTGGTTCACTCCCCAAATGCCCGTAACATCTGGGAGTGGGCTGGGCTGAAGCAGGAAGCTGGGGACTAGATCCAGGTCTCCCACATGGGTAGCAGGAATCCAACTATTTGGGCCATCACCATTGCCTCCCTGGGTCTGCATAAGTAGGGAAACTTTGTTTAACTTCAGACAGAAATGGGGCAGGGCAGAGAGAATGCTCTTAAGAAGCATCCACAATCTGAGACTATTGCAAGGGGACAGAAAGACAAGGCTATCAGAAAGCAAAGACGAGCAGAGCAGAGGCCAGCATGTGAGAAGCATTTCCCCAGAACACTGGAGAGATTAACCTCGTGCAGGAATTCTGTTGACTTTAATTTTAATGATCATGATTATTAGTCCCTTCAAAACCGATGAACAACTTCACTTGGGACACTGGGGTGTGTCTAACAAAGTCACCTAGGAGGCAGGTCAGTCGAAGTCCAGTTTGATGAAGACCTAGTGACCAATTCACCGAGTGAACTTGTAGGGTGCCATTTTGTCTCCATAACAGCATTTTAAAGACTATTCAGTTTGCCTCTGCCTCAGCTCCTCACTGCTGCTGTTGGAATCTGACAGACAGGAAAAAGGAAAGACCAAGTGTGCATAAGAACATAATCTTGAATGTGAAGAGTTCTTATCAGTGTATTCTTTTCCTTTCACGTCAGTCTCAAGTACAACATCAAGAAGTCGGAGCAGACAAAAATTGAACATTCTTCCAGAATATATTCTCGTATTTACTAGATACACATATTTCTTACTATGAAGAAATCTTACGTTCCCTAGCGTTTACTCTTTCCCTCTCAATCTTAAACTAGTTACAGGAAGCTGGAGCAGAGACAAATTCAACACTTTTTTTTTTGACAGGCAGAGTTAGCAAGAGAGAGAGACAGAGAGAAAGGTCTTCCTTCCATTGGTTCACCCCCCAGATGGCTGCTATGGCCAGCGCGCTGTGCCGATCCAAAGCCAGGAGCCAGGCACTTCCTCCTGGTCTCCCATGCGGGTGCAGGGCCCAAGCACTTGGGCCATCCTTCATTGCCTTCCCGGGCCACAGCAGAGAGCTGGACTGGAAGAGGAGCAACCGGGACAGAACTGGTGCCCCAACCGGGACTAGAACCCAGGGTGCCAGTGCCGCAGGCAGAGGATTAGCCAAGTGAGCCGCGGCACCGGCCCAAATTCAACATTCTTTACAACTTTATGATGAAAAAATTATCTCCAGTGAGTTAAAAATAAATTGTCATAGAAATAGCTACATTTAATGAATTGGCCATTTTCAGTTAATTCAGAATTGACCTTCTCTAGATCGAAAAATGGAGTGCTTTTCTTTAAAGATCAGAACTTTGAGAAAAGCATTGATGTCCACCTTGGGCACAGACACGTGGCTCTCTGGAAACTGTCTTAGAGGCCCCTGTGGCAGGATGGACAGCTCCTCTTGTTGGGGTCAGACAGGCATACGTGGTGGTACACCAAGGTGTAATTCTGGGTTTTCATCTTTATGAAGATCATGAATATGCTTCAGAAGCAAATAATGTTTCCAATCATATACTATATCTTATCCTTGACAAATATTTGAGCAATGACTTGGAGACAGGTTTCTATTGGGTGATAGCCAGAGAAGGGAGATGGATATGGACACCAAGATGTGGAGGTTTTGTATCTCAAGGATATGAAGATATAAGACTGATTATTATATAGCATACATAGCTTACTAGTCCAAGAACTACTAAAACTCATTTGGAATTTAAACGCTAAAAAGTAGTAGCCTTCCTTCTTGATCTTAATCTCAGAATTTTAAGCTTATTGAAAACTACAGCTTATATGGTAATGTTCATTAAAGCCTGGACCAAAACCTAAGGAAGTTAACTGGCTATGCACCAAAATCTGTAGCAGAATCAGACCAAGAAAAGGACAATGTCTTTATACTAGGCAGAAGTTCCGGGTAATGTGCAAAGGTCATCAGTTATTGCCCTCATGGCTGCAAAATGGACTCCTGGAGCAGCATCCAGATGTGATTTTTAAAAAGATCCTAATAAAAGGAATCAAGCTTTGAGATGACGAATGCATGAAAACTCTAGGAGTACATACAGCTTTAAATTCCAAAAGGGATCAAGTGATAATTTAACATTTAGTTCTATTTACCCCCTAGACCATAGCAAATTTTTCATGGAGATACATACATGGGTTGTTCATAAAATATTAAGAAGTCAAGAAGCGTATGAGCTGATAATGGATTTGTTGCTTTGAGTGACAGATTGAAGTCATATTTATGTTCCAGAATATCTAACATGAACTTGGTCAAGGACCAAACATAGGGATCCCAGATGAGCAGAACTGATTTTTATTCATTCAGTCAACATTAATTGAGCTTCAACCATATGCTCAACACCGTACTGGTCATAGGAGACACCAAAGACTATTTGAATGAGTAACTTAGAATCAAGTTAGAAAAGCATGCTTTATCCATATGGGAAAGCATAACAGTTATTGCCCAATGATGATGAAAGCAGCTACAACTTAAGTACATTTCTACTAGCCAGCCATGTGCTCAGGGCTTTAAATTCATCTTTAGCCCCATTTTACAGATGAGAATATTGAAGTCCAAACAGTGAAACACCATGCCAAAGTCACAGCACTTTTAAATGGCAGAACTGAAATTTGAACCGACTGCAAGTCCAAAGTTTTTACTAAAGAAAGTGCTATAGGAATTTAGGGAATGGGGAGAGTTAACAGGGAAAAGTCACACTGATCCTTAAGGGAGCGATTTGCTTCAGGTAGTTGAGAAGGAAGGGCTGAATGAGTCAAGTATACAGAAACTGCTTGCAAACTAGCCAACGGCCAGCAGAAACTATTACGTGAATCTAGTCGTCCAGTAGAATTCTTAAGTGGGGCAGATTGCGGTGGACAATGAATAACAGGCCAAAGACTCAACTGTAGGTCATCAGCAGCCACGAGAAATGAACCAATAGCATGTGTCAAACTGTAGACCTATAGGTGGTAAACTGAAAGCCTAGCTCAGGAGCAGCACTCAGGTGGGTAGCTGGGGGACCCCTCCAGCTTTCCCTCTTTCCCTTCCAGGCTGGGTCCCCTTACCAGGGTTCCCCACGGCAGTAGAGTTAGAGATGTGGCCAGGGCACCCAGGTGGACACAGCGAGAGGGCCCGATTCTCCAGCATCGGCTGGGGTGCCAGCTGGTTGAAGAACAAAGGGGCTCAGGCAGATAAGCTGGTTCCCACCCGGAGCCAGGCTCTCCGTGGCTCCTGCGGGCCGCCCCTTTTTTCCTTCCCCTCAGACCCGGCTCCAAGGGTTCCGCTCTGCGGTGGAGGCGGGGCTGCGAACTCGTCACAGGGTAGGGGGGGCGCCCTGGTGAGGTGCCTTCCTTCCCCTTGCCCCTCAGGCCCCGCTCCAAGGGTTGGGCTCTGTGGTGGAGGCGGCGCTGAGGGCAGGGCCGTGAGCTCGTCACAGCGTAGGGGCGGGGCTTCTAGCTGGGTTCCTTTCTTACCGTTGCCCCTCGGGCCGGCCTCCGAGGACGGGGCTCCGTGGTGGGGGCAGGCCCAGAGCACCCAGCTGGCCGCGGCCGAAGACCTGCTTCTCTGGCCTTTGCTAGGGCTGGCAGCCAGCTGCGGAGTGAAGGGGCTTAAGGAAGCAACTTCATTCCCACTCTGAGCTAGATTCGACACTGTTCCCACAGGCTGCCCCTTTTACATCCCCCTCAGGCTGCTACTTGGAGGGTTCCACCCTGCGAAGGGGAAGGGGCGGGGCCGAGTCCGGCCTGGGTGGGCTCCCGGGCGGCCCAGGTCGGCCAGCTTTTCTCCCGAGGGCCCTCCTCCCGACCACCGAAGGACAAAAGAGGCCCGGGAGAGGCATCCTCACCCCTTGCCCGGAACCTAGGTCCTCGCTTATTCCGGGGCCACTCAGGACTTGCGAGAGCGTGGCAGGTCTGGCTAAGGCGGAGCCACCATAGCGCCAGCCCCCATCTCCGCCCCCGCGCCTCCCAGCGGAGCCAAACTCTGGTTGGCTTGCTTTCCAATCACGCTTTGGCTCTATGGTTTTGAAAAGTCCTGGCCTCCTCCCGCCCTGCCCCATCGCTAGAACTGACAGAGCCTCAGCGTTCGGGGATCAGGCCCGCTCGGAGGCTGCAGACTAAGATCGGGCGTCCGGGAGATGCGGAGCAGGAGCAATTCCGGGGTCCGCTTGGATGGGTACGCGCGGCTGGTGCAGCAAACCATCCTGTGTTACCAGGTAAGAAGGGACCATCCGCCCCACGGGAAGAGCCAGTCCTGTCCTCTCGCGTCACTCATTTTCCCCAGGCCTCTTCTGTCCCCTCTCCTGACCTGGGACCTTGCAGTGAAGCAATTCCCTATGTGAATCCAGTCTTTGCTAGCCAGTGGTTATCTCCCCACTACCACCCCATTTGTCTGTACAAGTCAGGAGATCCAGCGGCTGCTTCGGCTACTTTTCTTAGAGCTCTTTGACCATTGTTTACGATTAAAGACAGGAGCCCCTTCTGGGACTTGTGTACCCAACATGTCTTTGTGTTGAGTGTGCTCCTTTTCAATGAGAAGTGTGTGCAGATTGGACAGAGTACACTAAATGAGGACAGGAGTGAAGGAGCTCCAGAGGTTTGTAGCCAGTTCTGAGGTGTAGGCCAGCTGCTACTGTCCCTCCCACGAGCTATCATGTTAGCAACCCACCTGTGAGGGCCTTGGGGCCTACGCAAGAGGTTGTTTTACAGATAAGAAAACCGCAGGACTAGCAAGGTTACTGGATGCAGCAGAGTCAGGCCCAAAAGCATGTCATCTGTTCCCAAGTTCCAGGGGTCCTGTGAAGCTACCCATGTGGTCTCTGAAATAGGAATATGCCTACTGTGCTTTGTTTTATTGGTCCAAAGCTATGCGTGGGTCCCTCTTGTAGGACCACTGAACTATTTTTATTCCTAGTGAAGACAGGGGTTGTGTTGCTTGCCTTCAATCAACAGAAACTATTTATAGGGCCTTCAGAGTCAAAGAAGGGAGTGGTATTTGGTGGTTAGAGGCCCAGCCTGCAAGTGGGGAGCCGTGGTACCCCCAAGCTGCTGACTTTTTCTTTCTTAGCCGATTTCTCAGCCTTGGTCCTTCCCTCAGGAAATAATTTTTTTTTATTTGACAGGTAGAGTTAGACAGTGAGAGAGACAGTTGGTTCACTCCCCTAATGGCCACTATGGCCGACACACTCCACCGATCCAAAGCCAGGAGCCAGGTGCCTCCTCCTGGTCTCCCATGGGGTGCAGGGCCCAAGCCTTTGGGCCATCCTCCACTGCCTTCCCGAGCCACAGCAGAGAGCTGGGCTGGAAGAGGAGGAACCAGGACAGGAGCAGCGCCCCAACTGGGACTAGAATTCGGTTGTCAGTGCCGCAGGTGGAGGATTAGCCAAGTGAGCCATGGCGCCGGCCCTCTCAGGGAATATTTATTGTGCACCTGCTACATGCAGGGGACTCTTGAAAAGTGCTCGGCTTCCAAAGAATGAAGCATTGTAGAGCAGTGACATTTGTGCCTAAGGTAACTAAAAGCTTTTAAAAAAGATTATTTATTTGAAAGAATTAGAACAAGAGGCAGAGAGAGAGGTCTTCCATCTGCTGATAAACTCCCCAGCTGGCCACAATGGCCAGAGATGCACCGATCTGAAGCCAAGAGCCTCTTCTGGGTCTCCCACATAGGTGCAGGGGCCCAAGGACCTGGGCCATCTTCTACTGCTTTCCCAGGCCATAAGCAGAGAACCGGATCAGAAGTGGAGCAGCCGGGACTCAAACCAGCACCCAATATGGGATGCCGGCACTGAGGCGGTGGCTTTACACCATGCCACAGCACTGGCCCCAAGAGAGTTTCACATTAATTCATTTCACCTCTTGCCAAACAAGCTTGCTGCAAACTTTGAGAACGTTCTCAGTTTTCAGAGCCTGCATGGCTTTTTGGCTCATACATGGAGGGCTGTGGTCCTTATTTGGGGAGCTTGAAGAAAGTACTCCTAACCTAGTTTGATGGGGTGGGAGAGGGATCTTCGAAGAGAGGATATTCAAGTTGAGAGCTAAAGGAGGAGGAAGCAAAGGATGGTTATTTTGTCCCTTTCTTCTTGAAATTTTATAATGCCATCTATTACATGTTTTAAAAATCCAGGTTGCAAGGTCTTTCTCTTAATTTCTATGATGGCGGCGGGGGGGCTGGGGGGGGGGAGGAGGCTGTGAGGAGAACTGATGAATCCCGATTCTTCTCAGTCCTAGACCCGAGTTTGAATTCCAAGCTCTGCCTTAAAGGATTTTACTCATTCTGTCTGAATCTGTGCCCTCATCTGAAAATGGGGGTTAGAACAGCTATTTCCATTGAGTTACTATCTAGAAAAAAATTAGTGTCCAATACATCACTTAGCAACTGGTGGGCAATGAGGAAGTAGTGGGTTCTCTTGATGGTATTATGACCTTAATATAGGCCACGTGTTAGTACCCAGCCCTAGTGGTTCTCTCACACGTGACAAATCTGACCCACAATGCTCCCCTTTCCCAAAGTCCTTGATACATTTTCTGGTCCCAGAATATAACAGCGTCTCCCTAAGTACAGATATCTCATCAGTTCCGTTCTTTTGTATCAGATAGAGCTCCAGGCATATGAAAGGTTCCCTTAATTCCTTGTTGATGAAATACTTCCTGCAGACTCTGAGCTGTCCAAGTGACCCAGCTATTGGTCCAGGCATGCCTTCCCTCAGGAGCAAAAGAACTGGGTTGGACTTTTGTCCCAAACATTTTAATGATTAAAGTTGTCTGAGCCTTCAGTTGTATTTATTTTGGGGGTAGAGGTGACAAGCCCTCGTGTTTATCCTTTTTCTCTTCCTAGCTGCATTGTCGAGCTCTGCTGGTTAACCCCAACAGCACGACAGCGCTGAGAAGTCCCGTGAGTCTGCAAGTGCAGAGTTGTACGCCTTCTCACCCAGCCCTGCCCCAACAAGTATTCCCCACACGTAGAGAACTCCAACCCGTGCAGGGCTGATCTTCAGCAGCTCACCTACTCACACTGTACAAGTGAATGGGCAGTTCTGTTATGTATATTTTACCACACTAAAAAAATGAGCTAGACCAGTGGTTTCTAAAATTTACTGTCCTATCTTCGCATCTTCTGGAGATATGTACAGATGATTAAGGTGTTTTTCAACCTCAGCTGGTAGATGGGAACCCTTTAGATTTGCTTTCTAAATTGAGGTAACTTGAGGTATTTGAGATAATTTGTTCCACTTGTTAAATTCTGTTATATCTGTCAACCTAATCACCATTCTTCTATCAGAGGTAATAGTTTCTATCAGCTAACATGTCAACCATGTTTCCTGCATCTTTGAAAGAGAAGAACTTTGCCCACTAGTTATTTGCCATATACACTTGCTACTAAATGTTATTTGAGTCTTTAGGGCAAAGCAGAAAAAGAGCTATGTTTGTAAGTCTCCTGTGAATTTTGTAAATATACACTCTGGAAAATATTGTCAAAAATTCGTTAAAAAATAGATTTCTAGATTATTTTGGCCCAGGTAAGAAATACTCACTTGGTACGTTTCTTCAATAGCAGCTCTGAATGAAGATGCATTACTAAAGTATCATGTATGAAGTAGTGATAAGAGAATATGGATCAGAGGAAAAAAACAGGCATGGGTATTTGGCCCAGTAGTTAGGACACTAGTTACTCTGCAGGCATCCACATCAGAGTGTCTGGTTGATACCTGCCTCCAACTCCTGACTCCGGTTTCCTGCCAATGTGGACTCTGGGAGGCAGTGGTGATGGCTCAAGTAATTGGGTTCCTGCCATCCACAGGGGAGATCTGGATTCCCAACTTCTGGCTCCTACCCTGGCTATTGCAGGCTGTTGGGGAGTAAACCAGCAGAAGGGGGAATGTTCGCTCTCAAATATTTAAGAAGTAAACACTGCTTTGATTATTTCAACCGCAGATTATTTGGTACAATAAAGCAAATTATTAAGTGATCAGGACAGTAACACTCTACTATCTGGTGGCAATGAAATTTAAAATAAAAATGGAATAAATAAAACGAAGTACAGAACAAATAGTAACAGCAATGAAGAACAATTTAGGACAGGGTTAAAAAGAATGTAAGTACTGGAAAATAATATGGCAGAAGAATGGGAGGAGACTGGAGTTAAAGCATTCTATCAACATTAAGGAGGAGGATAGAAGTAGTACATCTTTTAAGCCAAGAGTTTATGTTTAAGCATTACCACAGATAAGCGGAATACATGACTATCTAAATAATAGAGGAATAAACAAAGTCTGATTACTCGAGGAGAAGGAAGGAGGTGTTTGGGGAAGATGCAAAGTAAAAAAAGAAAAAAAAAGGCTTGCTAAGTTTAAAGGACAAAAGAAGATGCCAGTAAGTCCAGCCGTATTAGTACTCAGAATAAACGTACAGGCTTAAGTCAGCGGGATAATGGAAATTATTAGATTTGAGATATGTGGTTTCTGAGAGACAGAACCCAGAGCATAGGCTGCTGCAAGGTTGAAAGTAAGCTAATGGAATAAGACATGAGGCAAAAACTAGCCACAAAGAAGTTGCTGTGATTATGCTAATCAGGTTTTGAAATTTTAAAGCAAAATTATTAAAGAATGTTATTACTAGATGACAGAATGGTAATTAATCAAGAAAATAAAGCAATTTTACACTTGATATTAGCCAAAAGGCTGAGAAGCAATGAAAAAAATATAGCAATTTTATGAATGATAACATAGCTTCAAAGTATATAAACTTGACAAGTCTATAATCCTTGTGGGGATTTGTTTTAAATGTTTATTCATTTTTATTTATTTGAAAGAGAGAGGGAGAGACAGATCTTCCATCCCCTGGTTCACTCCCCAAATGCCTGCCACAGCCAGGGCTGGGCCAGGCCGAAGCCAGGAAACGGAAACATTGCCCTGTGAATGGCAGGAGCTCAGGTATTTGAGCCATTATTTGCTTCCTCCCAGATGCATTGGGAAGAAGCTAGATAGGAAGCAGAGGAGGAACTCAATCCCAGGTACTCTGAAAGGGAATGTGGACATTCCAATTGGTGGCTTAACCTGCTGTGCCACAAACCACCCCCCATCCCAAAAGTGAGAATTTTTAAACCTCGTCTCTCAGATAGTAATAGATCAAGGGAAAGAATTAGGTCATAGAAAATTGGAACACTGTAAGAAACGAACTGGATTAAGTATACTCCATATACATAGTACTACATGAATAGGCAGGGATAAACTGATAATTCAAGAGTGAGAATTAGTGAAGCAAAATCCTTATGTGAATGAGAGGGGATGGATTAGCTTACCTGTGGTAGGTGCCAAGTGTGGAGGCAGGGTACCATGTTCTCTTTGGATTATTTCTACTTCTCAGCAAAACCTGAGGCCTGATCATTAGCTGAGAGTGAGGACAGAGAGAAGAGAAAGTATGGAACAATCTTTTAGGAGAATATGGGAAAGTTTGAACCAGGGATTTCTGGTATAATTGTTGGGCAACACTAAGTCATTTGTTTAGGAGGAATTCAGTCAGCATGGCTGAATGTGTTTCTACATGTGTGCCTTCAGAGTAGGCATAGACTCACATTTAACCAGAGCTGGGGATTTGCCCGGCAAGTATGTTGAAGTGAGAGAGAGGCAAGAGATTCACAGGTAATTCCTACCTTAAATAAACTATTTCAAAAGAGAGAGAGGGATAGCTCCCAACTCCTTTTATATGGCCAATTCTCTGTGCTACCCCAGTCCAACAGGGCAGGATGAGAAAACAGGAAATCCACTTATGAATATTAGTGAAAAAATACAAAGTAAAATACTTATACACACATCAAGTATGGTTTATATCCCAGGAACATAAAAATTACTACAAAATGTATTTGGGTAATTTATCACATCAGTATGTTAAAGAAAAGCAGTATGATTATCTCAGTAGATGCAGAAAGGTACTTGATAAAATTCACCATCCACTAATGATTTTAAAAGCACCTTTTGGGGCAGGCCTTGTGGTACAGTGGGTTAAAAGCAGCCGCTTGGGTCATCTGCATCCCATATGGAGTCCCTGGTTTGAGTCTCAGCTACTCTGCTTCCAATCCAATGTCCTGTTAATATGCATCCTGGGAGACAGCAGGTGATGGCTCGAGTGTCTGCTACTCATGTGGGAGACCTGGATGGAGTTCGAGGCTCCTGGCTTTGGACTGGCCCAGACCTGACTTTTGCAGCCATTTGGGGGAGAACCAACAGACGAAAGATCTTGATCTCTCTCTCTCCCCCATACTCCCCTCCCCTCTTTCAAATATATAAATCTTTAGAATAAGGGAGCAGTATCTTTAAAGTCAGAAACAAAGGGTCACCACTATCATTCCTTTTATTCAGCATTGTAGTTGTGACCCATGCAATGACATTAAAAGAAAATAGGAGGCATAGAAATTATCATTACTTGCAGAAATAAATGCTGTAGAAAACCTGAAACTGGGGTTGGCATTGTGGCACAGTGGGTTAAGCCACCACCTGGGACACCTGCATCCCATGTTGGAGTGCCTGGTTCGAGTCCTGGCTACTCTCCTTCCAATCCAACTTCCTGTTGATGCACCCAGGAGGCAACAGATTGTGGCTCAAGTACTTGAGTTCCTGTCATCCATATGGAAGGCACAGATGGAGTTCCTCAGCGACTTTGCCCTGGTCCAGCCCTGGCTACCGTGGGAATTTGGGGAGTGAACCAGCAGATGGAATATCTACCTCTGTCACTTTGCCTTTCAAATACATCTTTTGAAAGGGGGAAAGGGAGAGGGGAGAAGGGAGTCTTCCCTCCACTGGTTCACCACCCAAAATGGCCACAATGGTTGGAGCTGGGCTGATCCGAAGCCAGGAGCTTCTTCCGGGTTTTCCTCATGGGTACACGAGCCCAAGAACTTGGGCCATCTTCTACTGCTTTCCCCAGGCCAACAGCAGAGAGCTGGATCAGAAGTGGAGCAGCCAGGACTTGAACTGGCATCCATATGGGATTCTGGCACTGCAGGTGGCAGCTTTACCCACTACACCACAACACTAGCCCCTCAAATCTTGAGAAAAATATTTTAAATTTCTTTGCTCTCCATTCTTAGAACAAGATTTTCATAATTAGACATGAAGTACATGAAAAATGCATCTTATGAAGAACTGCACGAATTTCAAAGACTTTATACCAAAATATACTTATCTTTTCATTACATTTTTCCTATGAGCTTTTTGAGCTACTGTCCTAGAAGATCCATATGTGATAATCAAGGTACCCCTTTATACCAGCCACTAATTCATAAGTGTTACAATTTCTTGTAAAAGCTTTCATAGTAACAGCCAAAACCATGAAGTATCTTTGAATAAATCTAATGGGAGGACTAAACATGCTCAGAGAAGGTTATAAAGCTCCATGGAGGGACATAAGATACTTAAATAGAAGGAAATACATACCATGCTCTCCCCACAAAGAATTATTAGTTTGAAAGGCAGAGTGATAGAGAGGGAGAGAGGGAGACAGATCTTCCATCTGCTCGTTCGCTCCCCAGATGACCACAGTGGCTAGGCTGAAGCCAGGAGCTTCATTCAGGTCTCTCACATGGGTAGCAGAGGCCCACACACTTGAGCCATCACTTGCATGGTTGCCCAAGATGTGAGCTGAACTAGCAGGCTTTTTCTTGGAACACCATCTTTCCTTGCAAGATTGATCTATGGTTCTTCACACTTGAGTATTTAACACACATTTTCTGAAAAATGAACAAAGTAAGCCTGTTGCTTTAAGGAAACTGTCAAGATTTGTTGCCAATGATAAAATTTGAACTTTGTACTGAAATGAGATTCTGGGAAAACTTGTATCTTCCAGAGTTCAATTTCTTGATACTCACACTTTTTGGATGAGATTGGTGGGGATATTAACAAATTTGATTTTTAAAATATTGTTTAATGGAACGTGTCACCATTTGAAACAGCTGCATAACTCAGTAAACCAACATTTTCCAAATGACCAATGCTTGATGTTATGAAATCACACATAGGCAAATGATCCATTCAAAGTGCAAGACAGATCAATGAGTTTTCAAATATCAGCGTACATAAAGTTCATTGTTAGGATTTCAGGTTCCATATTCAACTATTTTTTTTTTGACAGCCAGAGTGGACAGTGAGAGAGAGAGAAAGGTCTTCTTTTTCCATTGGTTCACCCCCCAACAGCTGCTGTGGCCGGCACACTGCACTGAACCGAAGCCAGGAGCCAGGTGCTTCTCCTGGTCTCCCACACTGGTGCAGGGCCCAAGCACTTGGGCCATCCTCTGCTGCACTCCTGGGCCACAGCAGAGAGCTGGACTGGAAGAGGAGCAACCAGGACAGAATCTGGCGCCCCCGACCGGGACTAGAACCTGGGGTGCTGGCGCCACAAGGCGGAGGATTAGCCTACTGAGCCATGGCGCCGGCCTCAACTAGTTGTTCTTAATTAAGAAACCATCAGTGCTCTGATCATATCCAAGAATATTCTTAATTATCCAGAAAGACTTTTAATATAATCTTCACTTTTTGAACTACATATCTGTGCAAGGCTGGACTTTCTTCATGAACCTCATACTAAAGTAACCATGGCCACAAAGTTAACAGAGAAGCAGAGATGAGAATGTAGCTGTCTTCTAGTAAGTCAGACATTAAAAAGATTTGTAAAACACTGCCACCTCCCTCATTGCTTTTTAGTTTTGGAAAAAGTTTTGTTTTCAAATAACATTAAAATGTTGTATATGTTAATGTGCAATAGGTTTATTTAATAAATTAGTAAGTTTAAATTTTCTCAGTTTTAATTTCCAATATGGTAAACATCAACAGCTAGAATTCACATAAACAAAAAAATCTGAGGCCCGAGTATGAAGGGGGTCCTGAGGTCCAAAAAGTCAGACCAGCCGGGAAGTTCGAGAGCTGTCTGCGGAAGACCACGAAGACGTCTTCAGCCTGATCTGAGAGACGCTCTGGCACAGTCCCGGTAGACTGTTTTCATTGGTTGGGTCTGGGTAATGGGAATATGGGCGTTGGACATATTTTTCCTCTTATCTGCGTTTGAGGGTTTATAATTTTTTTTAAAAACCAAGACCATATTCATAGTCATGGTCCTGGAGTGATCTAGAAATCAGCTTTAACTCCTTCTGTTCCCCCATTTTCCACCTAGAATGCAGAGAATTTGCTGATGGAGGAGATCACCAACATATATCTCAGCTCCACCCGCTTTAAGATTTATTTTAATTTATTTGAAAGAGTTACAGAGAGAGGTAGAGATAGAGAGGTGTTCCTTCCGCTGGTTCACTCCCCAGATGGCTGCAACGGCCAGAGCTGCACCGATCTGAAGCCAGGAGCCTCCTCAGGGTCTCCCATGTGGGTGCAGGGGCCCAAGGACTTGGGCCAGCCTCCACTGCTATCCCAGGCCACAGCAGAGAGCTGGATCGGAAGTGGAGCAGCCAGGATTCGAACCGGCACCCATGTGGGATGCCGGTACTTTAGGCCAGGGCTTTAACCCGCTGTGCCACAGTGCCGGCCCCATCCACCCACTTCCTGTCCATGCCTGTGTTCCAGTCCCCTCCAGTCCAAGCATGTATTCCTCCTCAAGCCTCCCAATTCATTCCCTGCTTCCACTCTTGGCCTCTCTTACCCAAAGCAGTCAGTGGTCTTACATCATTGCTTTCCTGTTCACAACATTCCCACGGCTGCGATGGCTCTTAGCATAAAATGCAGAGTTCTTCCTGTGACCTGCCAGACTGCAAGCCGACTGCAGCACCCTCCCCTCACTCACCGGGCCCTGGAGTCCTGGCAAGCACTTAACAAGCTCAGTTGGCTTGAAAACTTGGTGTCTCTCTCTAGGGCGGTACCAGGTAGAAAAATGAGAGAAAGCCACACCCAACTTCTCAGGCCCGCAGCAAACCTGTGATCTTTCCCAACAAACCTGGGCACCACCGGCTACCACCAGGACCTGGGAGTTTTTGTTTAAGGCTCTTTTCCTCTCAATTGAATAAAACCCAATCAAACACCATCAATCTTTCCTCCTAAACATCTCAAATCTATCTGCTTCTGTTCCTATCAACCTGATCTCCCGCCAGCCTCTCCCATCTCTACCCTACACTGGTCTCACCATCTGCCTTCTTCCTGTATCCACTCAGTCCCTTCCCGGTATTTTTCCCCAGTGCAGCCAAAGTAGGCTTCTTCAGGGACAAGCACCAGCATTCTGGGCAGCCCTGGGTCCAAGTAGGGCACAGAGGACATTTTGAGTCCCTGGTGCGAGAGAGGCTGTGACAGATGGTCGTCTGATCTGTGTGTCAATTTGGGAAGGAGAACACTCCATAGGAAGCATTTTCTCCGGAAAACTCCTGGGATAATCCTCCTTCAGCTCTCCAGTGTGGGTGCAGCAAGGAGGAAGGCTTTGCTGTGCCTTTTTCAGGACAGCCCTTAAATATTTTAGTGTCCCATAAAAACATTTGAGCAGTTCAAAAAAATTCGTAGAGCTTCCCTTTGCCAGTAGAGGATTGCAGTAACCCATCCAGGGGTGAGATTTCCAATCTTTTTCCAGCTTTGCAGGGATGCAAATTGTCTAATCAAATCACTAGTCCTTAAAGAGCCTCAGAGGGAACCGAAGGGACATTTTTCAAGGTCATTTGCTAGGAAGCTGACAGCCTCTGAAGATTGTTCTGTCTTCTTAGGACCAGGCCAGAGCAGTGGAGAGAAATAGTTTAGATACACCAGACTTCTGTGAAGAGCGAGTAAAGTTGTTTTCCCTTTGTCTTTATTTTGTGTGCTAAACTAGTGAACCTGTTGTGAGGTAGCCCGTGGCTAGACTTGGTCTGGGTTCTTGTCTCGGCACAAGAAGAAATTTAAGGAAGAGATGTAGATAAAGGGTGAGCAGAGAGTGAGGTTTATTTAAAGCAGAAGTACATATTCAAGGAATGGTCACTGTTCATTTTTCAGAAAATATCAAATACCCACGTGCACTCAAAAGAGAAAGCCACAATTAACAGGGTTTTGGTGGTCCTTTTATATGAGCTGGGGGCAAAATGCCTTCCTGGGCGAAGCTTTATTGAATATTCAAAGAGGGCGGAGCTTGGGATAGGGTTTGACTGCCGTCTGTTGAGTACCACCAATTTCCTTGTGTGTGATGAGAATGGGAGCGTGGACCATGGTAGTTTTATTATAATGAACTAAGTAAGGTTCATCTCAGGGACGCAGCTAGCAGCTGTATTGGATATTTGTAGCTGGTGCTTGTTCTAAAAAACCACGCAGCTGCCGTCTGCACCAAAAGGGATTCGATTTAAGCCGTGCATGTGGGGCTGCAGCACAGGTGTTGACACTCCTCAGCTTCTCTTCGCTAAGTCTCTCCCCTGCCCACAAACTTGAATAGGCTGTTGCTTTAAATATTCTGTCAAGTTACATTCTGGCATATTATCTTTGTCACTTATGTTTGTATTTAAATATCACTGTTAATGAAATAAACATCACATCTGTCTGGGAAGAACATAATTCATGTTCAAGTACGCTTTGAGAAGCGATTCATAATCAAATGGGTTACAGGCATCTCTCCTGCAAAGCCTGCTCCTCACAGAGCCCAGATGTCCAGTAATGTGTGTGATGTCTCTGGGTTCCAAAGCTGAAATATTCATGGAATAAAAATCAACCTTACTGAGAATTCCAAGTAGTAACATCTGAAATTCTTCTGTTCAGATGACAGTTTGCTAGTGTGGCACCCAGTAATCCATTAATATCTCACATGTCAGGTATGGGTCAGAGGGAACCGACAGCTGCCCCTCACCCCCGAGTTTATTCTGTAGTTTCCACAGCACCAGGCCAAGGACTGACAGCTCAGTAACCCCGCCCCCCACCCCACTGCAGGAATTGGAGAAAGAGGCAAAGATGTAAGTCTTTTAAGGACAGCGATAGTCACTTGCATCTTCGATTGTAGCTAAAGTACTCAGCAGTTTCTGTGAATCTCTAGGTTCTAAGATGAGCCTTGGAATCTATAAGGAAGCCGGACCGAAGTAGTGCTTGGCACCCCACCTAGTCCATTTCCCTGTAAGGCGTCACTGGGTGCAAATGCCTAGGCAGCCTGTGTACTGTTTGTCAACCCAAAGAGGGAATGCTCATAAGCAGCAATTTAGAGAAACACACCATTTGAAAATGAAAACTGCCCACCTGTGATGCCCTGAGGGCAAGCAGGAGACTACTGCACCTTAGAGCTCAGTTCAAGATTTTTCTGTGCCACCTGAGGCTTACCTATGAAATTGTGCAAACTCTGGCTTCTAAACTGATGTGAAAAGCATTACCCACACAACTGGTAGTCAGTTATGATGCAATCATTTTTAAGTAATGCTATTATAATTCCCCCTTAAAACACATCAAGTCCAAAGCATTGCCCTTCCCTACTCCATATTTATATTACATATGATTTATTTTTCTGTATTAGAAAGGCAGATCAACAAAGAGATCATCTACTGGTTCACTCCCTAAATGCCCCCAACAGCTAGGGCTGTTCCAGGCCAAAGCCAGGAGCCTGGGATTCAATCCAGGTCTCCCATGTGGGTGTCAGGGACCCAGTACTTAAGCCATCGCCTGCCTCCTCCCAGGGTACACATTGGCAAGAAACTGGATCAGAAGCAAAGCAGGGTCCCCAACCCAGGTGCTATGATATAGAATCCAGGTGTCCCAGGCAGGATCTTAACCACTGTGCCAAGCATTTGCCCCTCCCCTTTAATATCTAAAAGGTAGCTGCTAGAATGAAATTTCAGAACAAATGAATTTAGTATTAATACATCTTTGGAATTTTTCTAATACTTGCTACAATAATTTTTTGCATCACCAAAACAGGGAGTAGTGGTAAACAATCATGTATTTTTTGCATTTACCCTAGTCTTGTGGGTATTTCATATGAATAGTTGAACTGCACTTTCCTCCTTTGGAACTGACTAAGGAGGATTCTTAATATGAAGAGGGAAAAGATGGAAGTAGGAGGTAGGGGTTGGCCCAGAGGCCTCCGAAGCCTGTGCCGTGGAGTGGAGTGAAGGGAACTGCCTGGGGGAGGAACAGAGAAGGCTTCTGGAGAGGGACGTGAGGGAGAGTCGGTCGCCAGAGGACACTACAGACAAGGCAAGGAGTGCGTGCGTGGTGGGTTTCCTGGGGGGCTAGAGGAGGAAAGTGTCAGGTAGGCTGGACTGCAGAGGAGCCAGCATGTGAGTCTCACATGGCAGTCTAGGGGATTTACATGGTCTTGTAGGCACTGGAGAATTCTCAGCCAGGCAGTGAAGTCTTGAGATTCCAGGTCTTGCTCCGACCACCCTTTGCGCGGGCATGGACTAGATCTATATGGAGCTAGTCCGGTTTGCTTGTGGGACCACAGACGTGGGGGAGAAGAAATGTGTGTGCTGCACCTGTTCTGGTGCGTGGATGATAGCAGTCATCTCCACCTTCCGGATAGAAAGTGAATGGCAAACTGTTCAATGAGAGCAGTCTGGCTGCCACGGGCAAGCCTACGTCCTTTGCCTTAGTAGTATCTCAATTTTGCCCATGTTTAATAGCATCAGATACTTGTTTTGATGCCACCTTGCTCACTGTGGCCATATAAGCACCCATGGTTATATTTGTCAGTTTTCTTTCAGTTGTAAATGACAATCTCACCTCAAATGGTCTTCTAGCACAAACGAGAATTTATTGTTCAATAAATTGCTGAGAAGTCCAGGAGGCTGTTCCAGATCTAGGAGCTCAGATGGCCAAGTGTACATCGCTTGGCCCTGTTTGAGTGGGCCATTTTATTCCCCAGCAGGCTCATCTCACAGCGGCAGAGGTGGCCCCTTGGCAGTTGTGAGTTACAATCGTCCAGAGTGGTGGGCTGCACACCAAGAGCTTTTTCTGTGGTGGCTCCAACAGAAATCCTGACCGAGTGTGGCTCTCAGTTGGTCTGGCTTGGGTCATATGCCTGCCTATCCTTGAACCGCATTCCAGATTGGCCAGCTTGGCTCACATGTCCTTCCCCACAGCTGGGGCCAGGGCCAGGACAGAGGCCAGGTGGGGTCAGCCTCAGCAGAACCACACTGAGTCAGGGCAGGGCAAATTATAGACCATGAACAGAAAAGGGGAAGCAGGTGTCAGGCAGCACCAGTCCCTGCAGGATGGGGCTGAAGTGAAAGGACACGTGCTCTGAACTCTGATCCAAAGGGAAATCCCATCCTAGAGAAGTTAACTTACTCAAGAGCACAAGGCTAGGAAGTGGCAGAGCAGAGATCCAAATCCAGGGGCGTCTTACATGGAGCAGAGTCTATACCCTCAACCACTATGTTGTCCACCAAGCCTCGTGTGAGGGATGGACCCAGAGGACACCAGCCACAGAGCCCCACATGCCTGTCTTGTTCTTCTGTTGCCGCGACATGTAGCTTTGGACCTCCTCATCACTCACTCATTCCGTGAGTGTGCTCTAGGTAGTAGCTGGCCCTTTTAAAACTGGTGTCTGGAGGTGACAAAATACCCCAGGTGTGCTCACCGGTGGCCAGTTTAGCGAGACTATTCCCTTTGCTCTACATGCTACTGGCTGTGTGGCATGTGGCTCTCATATGCAGTTGGCAGGCTGCTCAGTGCTGTGCAATTGAATTTTCTCATGCCCAAGTGTTGGGGGCAAGCTGGACTGAGTTACAGGGTAACTGCTGGGCTTGGGGGCTGCTTTACAAAAGGGGGCAGAGGCTCTGTGAAAGGTAGCATTGTGGTCCTGTGGATGCGGTTGTATGTGTAAACCGACTTGAGTTGATTCAAAGTGGGCAAGGTGGCTGGTAAAATCAGGTCAGCAACCATTTATTAAACAGGAGAGCCCAATAAGTGCTTGTTGATTTCCAGCTAGTATGTTTCTGTCTGTTGTCCAGATCCATTCGCATTTTGCTTCTTCAGTGTTGGCTCCGTTTGCCACTTGGCAGTCCTTCCCTGCCCTTCCCCTCACATGCTAAGGAGCAGTGTGTGGCACCATTTCAACATCTTCTCTGTGTTGTTAAGATCTACCCCATCCCCTGCTTGCTCTGAGGATCAGCCAAGAAGGTTGTGTAAGCGTTTTCTTGAGCTTGCATGAGGAAGGCTTCAGCTTTTTGTTTCCAAAAACAGGCAGAGTGGACAGAGACAGAAAGGTCTTCCTTTGCCATTGGTTCACCCCCCAATAGCTGCTGCGGCCAGCACACTGCAGCCGGCACACTGCGCTGATCTGAAGCCAGGAGCCAGGTGCTTCTCCTGGTCTCCCATGTGGGTGCAGGGCCCAAGGACCTGGGCCATCCTCCACTGCTTCTCCGGGCCACAGCAGAGAGCTGGACTGGAAGAGGAGCAACCGGGACAGAATCTGGCACCCAGACCGGGACTAGAACCTGGGGTGCGGGTGCCACAGGCAGAGGATTAGCCTAGTGAGCCGCGGTGCCGGCCCTGCATTTGTTTTTAAACTACACACACAGCCCCTTAGGGAGTCGTGTACCCTGTCCTCTGATCACTCTCCACCACAGTACCCCTGCCCTCACTGAAGTTCACTGCCCAAATTTCTGCCACAAATTTCACCTCTATCCTGTGAGGTTACCGTTCTTTATCTTCCCCATCTCATCTGGGATTAGCAATAAACTGTTTCCTGTGTATGAAGCAACTCCCCTGTTTTGCCCACTTTCCTACTTTTAAAGCAAAAATGAGGCATCATCTCTTGAATCATTTCCAAGGTCCGTGCTATGACTGTCTGATTTGCTTCAAGGTTTTCTGAACAAACACTGAAAAGAATATATAATAAAATGAGCCCTCTTAAGTGGCAAGTAACTTGCATTAACTGTGCATTGTACAAATATAAACATCTACAGTTTTGTCTTTGAAAAAATATTTCAGACACTAAATCAGTATAAATAGCCTTTATCATACATTTATTTATTCAGTACCTAACTATAGGGCCTTGGTTTAAAATGGTAAACAAAAATATGCACTTTGCACATGGGAAACTTATACCATGGGAACACCGTTTAACATTGTGCCAGAGGGGGCTGATGTTGTGGTGCAGTGGATTAGGCCACCACCTGCAACACCAACATTCCACAGGGGCATGAGTTTGTGTCTCGGCTGCTCTGCTTCTGATTCAGCTCCTTGCCAGTGGCCTGGTAAAAGTAGAAGATGGCCCGAGGATTTGGGCCCCTGCTACCCATGTGGGAAACCCGGATGAAGCTCTTGGCTCCAGCCTGGCTCAGCCCTGGCTGTTGCAGCCATCTGGGAAGGAAACCAGCAGACAGAATATGATCTCTCTCTTCTCCTCTCTGTGGAACTCTTTCAAGTAAGTAAATCTTCAAAAAAAAAAAAATCATGCCTGAAAGGTAGCCCATGTTCCTGGATCAAAAGACCCAATAGAGTTGAGATGGCAATATTCCCTAAACTGGCCTGTAGGTGAGAGATTTAACATGAAGTTCATTTTCTTGCATATGTATGTCCAGTTGTACCAACAGCGCTTGTTAAACAGGCTCTGCCTCCATTGAATTCTCTTTAGACCTTTGTCAGAAATCGTTTTACCATTTTTCATGTAGATTTATCCATAGATTCTCTATTCTGTTCTTTCCCCCTTGTTCAGTTTACACACATTAAGGATTGTTAATTCTTCATGGTGAATCAACCAGCATGGTTTGCTGTGTCTTTCTTGTCACAAGATGGGCAGTGTTTTGGATACAGGTTGATCTGATAGCCTGGTTCCAAGAGAGAACATGAAACAGAACCACAACTGACCAGGAATGGACGTGAGGCATGAATGACAATGTTTGTTGTAATAAGCTACTGGAGATTTTAAGTATTGTTTCTTACCAGAGCATAGCAGCCAAGCCCTGGGCCCAGTCCACTTTGGAACTTAGGGCTCTGCCCTTCCCTTCCCACCCCCCCCCCCCGACCCCAAATGGTAGCCAACAAGGGTGCTTTCTGTATCAGAAACTGAGAGGAGGTAGAGAAGGCGAGAGGGGCAAATGGCTGGAGTTAGACTACAGTCCTGTCCAGCTGTTGGCCACTTGCCCTGGCTCAAACAGCTTACAGTAGGCTCGTCTGTCTCAGCCATGTCTTCTAGGGTTTAAGGCTTTGCTGTCAGGTTGGCCTGCAGCAGGGCACCGAGTCTCAGCACAAGGCTGTGCTGTCTCCACTAGGACTGTACTGTGATGCCCACCATGTATTTTCTTAGCTGACTGCGTAGCACCATTTTGAGATCTGTTCCATCCATGTTCTTCATGACTCCACATCTGATCACTTTAGGAAATAGCTATTGAGGAGAGTGCATATTATTCTAGGTTCAGCCATTGAATCTATAGTATTCTTTTTCAGGCAAAGGTATATAAGATTTAGTAAAGCAGATTTGTACAGATGAGCACAGTCTGAAGGGAAAAAGCAAGACCTGGATATAGAGAGAATGCAGAGTTGACATGTTTCAAAACTATCAGACAAAGAAAGTACCTGCACTAGCAATATTTATAGTAATGGTGCCATTATTAAAGTTTTCATTCTATTTGAAAGGCAGAGATAGAATTCTTCCATCTGCTGGTTCACGCCCCAAATGCCCACAACAGCCAGGGCTGAGGCAGATCAAAGCCAGGAGCCAGAACTCCATCCAAGTCTCCTACATGGGCGGCAGGCACCCAAGTGCCCAAGTCATCACTGTTGCCTCCCAGTATGTGCATCATCAGGAAGCTGGAGCAGAAGTGGAGCTGGGACTCTAACCAGGCATTCCGACGTGGGATGCCAGCATACCTGTGGTACCATAACCCCTGTGTCAAATGCCCACCCCTACAGCAAGAGGGCACCCCAGACTTTCTTCCTAATAAAAATGGTTATTTTGAGCTCATTGGTAGATTGTTCTCCTAGTCACATGCCATCTGATTTGAATATTTTAAAAAGAAATATGAATGAAAGCTGGTTAAATAATATCAAATAATCAGCAGTTATTAAGCACTTACATGTGCCAGACACAATCCAAAATGCTTGACATGAGTTAACTCATTTAATCTTTACAAACAGCCATATGAGGTACAGGCACTGTTATAATCCCCATTTCAGATGGAGACACTGAAGACATTTGCTCAAAATCACAGCTGGATTGTGGGCTGAGAGCTTTGAACGTGGGCAGTCCAATTCCAGAACCTGCACTGTTAAACAAGATACACAGAAGGTCGTCTTTGTAGGTAGAAATGGTTGAAATACCAGGTTAAAAGAAACTAAAAGCCAACTCATGAAAGAGCAAATCTAGTGACCACCCCCCCCAAAAAAAAACAAAATGAACAAATGCTTAAATTGATCGGTAGTCAGAGAAATAAACATCTTAAAAATAAAGTGATAAGAATCACTTTACACCAACCGAAACTGAAAAGAAATTAATATTGATAAGTTGCTAGTAGGGATGGAGAATACTAAAGTTAAAAGTGCATATACATACAGCCTCTTAAGCCAGCAGTCACATTTATGAGTTTCTATTCCATAGAAAAAAGCACTGTTGAAAAGAACATACCAGGGTATTTTTTGCAGTTTTAAGTGGCAAAAATAATCATGCCCAGAAAAAAAAAATCACCTGGCAAGCAGTGAATACCCGTAATACATGATTAGCTGCATTATTATGTGTACCTGCCATGGAGTATTGTGCAGGCTCAAAAACTCATGTTCATGAGTCTGTTAAGTCATCCTCCAGATGATTTGGAGGATCTCATAGGGTTCTGCTGAATGAGAAATGCAAGGTACAGCAGGGTATATGGCTTGATGATCCCATCCATTAAAAACAATAACCTCTGGGGCCGGCATTGTGTGGTACAGCTGGTTAAGCTGCTCCTACAATGCCCGCATTTCATATGAGTGCTGGTTTGAGACCCAGCTGCTCCACTTCCAATCCAGCTCCCTACTGATGTGTCTAGAAAAGCAGTGGGAGATAGCCCAAGTACCTGGGCTCCTGCCACCCACGTGGGAGACCTGGATGGAGTTCCAGGTTCTTGGGCTTCAGCCTGGCCCAGCCCTGCCCATTGTAGCCATTTGAGGAGTGAACCAGCAGATGGAACTCACTCTTTGTCTCTTACCCTCTCTCTGCAACTCTTTCAAAAATTAAGAAATCCCACTCCCAAGATGTCTGTATATGAACAGGAATTTATACATAAGCATATATATTAAATCCAAGTTTATATATCATGTATATCAGATTTTGGTAGCATAGAGGGAAAAAACAAGATTGTCATATAGACTGTTTATGGAATTGCTGATGGGGCGTGGGGACAGAAGCCAAGGGAAAAAAACAACAGCTGAAAAAGATAATCATAGAGGTTAAACATTTCTACAATGTTATATGTGGGCATGGACAGAACTCCATCATTTTTAAAGATTAGAAAGCAGCATATGGTTACAATATCATATCTAAATCCATAGGCTCAGCCTGGACAAGTCTACCCACCTTCTTCCTGTGGCTTGCATTTGCCTATGTTCATGTTTAGCTTGCAAACTAGAAATGGTAGGCTTCTGTTCCCCCTTCCATTCCCATACCTAATGTAACCCAAGGACCCTAAAGATGAAGAGATAGGCCTGTTTGGATTGTTCACAGGGTACAGCGAGCCAGACTGTGCGACACAGCACTAATCTCCAAGTAGGGCAGTAACTCAGAACCACTGGTTCATCCTTACTACAAGGGACAGCAAACCCAGATCCAACACAATGTATTCTTCTTTATGGCCTTGGAGAGAGAAATCGAAGTATTTGATTTGCTAAGTGCAATAACACTCCAATTTTGTATGGCTTGTGTATGCATCGAGTTTAGGATATGGGCATCCCCTAAATACCCAGAGTACTTCTCTGTAGTTGAAAGAGGGGGACAGTCTAGCCTTGGGTGCTATTGAACTAAGCCCTTCTAACAGTTAAGCACAAACTAAAGAAATGACTTTCAGTTAACAGGATGGTGATATTTCATAATGCAACCCACACTAGATGCTTGGTATAAGCGGTCACTGCTGTGGCCTCAGAAGGTTGTCTTAATGGGCTCACAGGTGGTGGGGACAGCAGAAAGGGGTCAAGTCCTGATTCCGGATCTCCTGATGATTTCCAGTCCCAGGGCTCAGAACATCAAGGTGCTTCTCTTGTACATTGTCAGTGCATAGTGATTTTTTAAAAAGATCATTAGTCCACTATCGGGAACATGACTTGTATTTTGCCTCAGCTATTCCTAGACTGATTCCAGTTGGCTTAGATATCATTGCTTCATAGTTGTTGGCAGTAAAACTGTCAATGCACTGAACACTGTTGCCCCTGGGGTTAATATCAGTTGAGTTTAAATGTTTTTCTCAAGTGTATAGGTTAGGAGAAAGTCAAATAGGCAATTCCTTAAGTTGGACCATGTGAAACGGGGTCAGTGTTTTATGGTTAATAACCTCACAGTACCACTTTGAAAGTACCCAGCTGGGGACAGGTATTTGTTGCAGTGGTTATGCTGCCACTTGGGATGCCTGCATCCCAGATTGGGGTGCCTGGGTTCGAGTTCCCACTTTGCTTCCAACCCAGCTTCCTGCTAATGTGCACCCTGGGAGGCAGATGGCGACTCAAGTACTTGGGTTCTTGCCACCCACATTGGATTATGGGTGCCTGGGCTAGCCCTGGCTGCTGCGGGCATCTGGGGAGTGAACCAGCAGATGGAAGGATCTCTTTCTGCCTTTCAAATAAAAAAGTGAACATAAATCCTAAAGAGAAAGTACCCAACTGAGTTTTCTAAGCTGAAGGTTCCTATTGTTATGCATTGTATTTCTTCGTATAGCTTCAGGAAGAGTCCAGAGGCTTTACATACTTTGTCTTATCCATTTTATTTCCAGGCATGGAGTTTGTTAGGACCAGCTGTTAAAATGTTACTAGCTTTGGGACAGGCGTTTTGAAACAGGGTAAGCCCTAGCTTGGGACGCCTGTATCCCATATCGGAGTACAGGATTCCAGTCCCAGCTACTCCTTGCTTCCAATCCAGCTTCCCACTGATGTGCCTGGGAGGCAGCAGATGATGGCCTAAATACTTGGATTCCTGCCGCCCACATGGGAGACCTGGCTAGGATTCTTGGCTCCTGATTGCAGCCTAGCCCAGCTCTGGTTGTTGGCTATATTTGGGAAATAAACCATCAAGTGGAAGATTTCTCCTTCCTTCTGTCACTCTGCCTTTCAAATAAAAATAAATTTCTAAGTTAAAAAACTTAGCTTTATTGAGGTATAATTTACTTGCCATCCAATTCACTTAAAGTGTACAGTTGAGTGGTTTTTAGTATTTTCATATTATGAATGCAGCATCACAATCAGTTCTAGAACATTTTCATCACCTCCAAAAGGAGAAAAAAAATTAGCCATCATTCACTCCACCTCCATTCTCAGTCCTAGCATCCTTGAATCTTCTTTCTGCTCTTATAGATTTGCCTGTTCTGGACATCTCATACAAATGGAATTATATAAAATACAGCCTTTTGTGAGCGGTTTCTTTCACCTGGCATAATATTTTCCAGGTTCATCTGTGCCATAGACTGCATCAGTGCTTCGTTTTTACTGCCAAGTCACATAGTGACTAACATTGTTAGGATCGGGCAGTTTGTTTATCCACTCATCAGTCAGTGGATATTTATCTTGTTCTTCTTTCTTGGTTTTTAGGAATGTTGCTTTGAACTTCGTGTACAGTGTTTTGGGTGAAGGTCTGGCATTTTAGTGACCCTGCTGCTCTTTTAAATACCCATGAGATCAGAGCTAAATAGGACTCCCGGATGTCCTCTTGCTCAGTCCCTTCTGCCTAGGCCCGTGAAGTGGCTGGATTGCAGATGAGGCCAGTGAGGCCCGGGGTGTGTGTGGAGGGGGGGGGGGGGCGTCCCTGGTTGTACAGCTAGAGAGCAGAGTAGGGCCCTGCATCCAGGTCTCTTGATTCCAGGTTCAGTGCTTTACTCATTGATGGGGAAATATGAAGGCTCAAGAGGAACCCAAAGCCCACAGATATGTCAAAGCTCTGCAGGCGTTTGCTATTTCTTCTATTATGTTGTTCTTTGACTTTCAGACCAGACCACACAAGAGTTAGAAGGTTCTTGGCGGCCACCTGCAACGCCAGCATCCCATGTGGGAGGCAGCGGGGGTCCTGGATGCTCCATTTCTGACCCAGCTCCCTGCTAATATGCCTGGGAAAGCCATGAAATATGGCCCAAGTTCTTAGGCCCCTGCACCCATGCGGGGGACTCGGATGGAGCTCCTGGCTCCAGTCTGGCCCAATCCCGGTCATTGGGACCATTTGGGGAGTGAACCAGCAGATGGAAGCTCTCTCCTCTTTCCCTCTCCTGTAACTCTGCCTTTCAAATAAAATGAGAAATATATCTTTTTCATCTCCTTGTTAGGTGAAGAAACTAAGGCACAGGGAAGTGATGCGACTTCTCGCCCAAAACCACACCGTCAGTGGCAGAGCAAGGACTAAACCCTTGTCTCTTGCTCCTCATCCCAGGGCCTTGTCTGCCACCTTAGGATGCGCATTCATCACCTAGGAGCTGTATGATGGGTGATGCCCAGTAATGTTATGTCTTTTCTCAACTAGAACCCTGTCACAGGGCTGCTCTCTGCCAGCCACGAGCAGAAGGATGCCTGGGTGCGAGACAACATCTACAGCATCCTGGCCGTGTGGGGCCTGGGCATGGCCTACCGCAAGAATGCCGATCGCGATGAGGACAAGGCCAAGGCCTACGAGCTGGAGCAGGTAATGATGACTGGCGGCCCCATCTTGGCTGCTCAGCAACTTTCCCTCGACTTGATCAATGTACAAGGAAGTAGTTGTGTGTGCACAACAGATTGGATGCAGGCCTCGCCTCCATTTCTACTATAGAATATTCTGGGGAGGCGCTTACATGGTCAACCTCAAATTGTGAGATTTTTCTCCTCCATTAAACAATGACAACATCAAAAACTACAAAGAGGAAACAAAAGCATCCAAATTTCTAACTGCAAAATATTGCTTTGCATAACAAGCTACATTTCTCATACCATGCTTTACCAACTTTATACATATTTATAGATGAGATGTCATTATAAGCTAATGTGATTGCTTTTAAAATGTCAGCACACCACAGCCACACGTTCCAAATTGTGTACTCTTCAGAATACTGACATTGAAAGAACATTTATCCAAACACTGTTGCCACTGCTTAGAATATTTTAAAAACATCCCTTAAAAATATCTGTCTAGTCTGAGCCATTCCAGGAAAGCAGTCTTGTTAATTCATAGTCATTCTTCAGTTTAGAACCAAATTGGTATTGCAGTTTGCATGCCTATGTTACATACAGCACAATGAAGTCTTCTCCTGTTTTCCAACATCAGAAGCCAAGATTCCCACCAAAGCAAAGATCTGTGGGCCTTCAACTTGTAAGAGAATCTTCTGAGCACAGAAGACATTTTCCAGGAGTTCCAAGTGATGGTGTTGAAGTAGGGAGCCTCGAAATATCAAAGTATAGTTGTCTTGGCATGAAAGCGCCTTTCAGATTTGTCTTTCGCTTATACATTCCTTGGTGGCCTACACAGTCAGTGGGGGTTATCAGGTCTAGGAAGAGTTCTTCCAACCCACAGGTGCTTGTCTGTAGCAACCAAAGTGGGCATGAGGGAGAGGCAGCAGGAGGGAAACCTTGCCAGCCACGGGGAAGCTAAGAAAAGCCGCTCATTGGGGTGGCAGCAAGGACTGGACTTGGTGAGGCATGCCCGAGCATGAGACGAAACCCCCAAACCTCGGGGGTAGAGCGACATGGATAGTCTTAGAAGTTGCATGCAGCAAGCATAAAATACTTCTCTGAGAAGCTGAATGGCTTTTACACAAGTGCTTCATTTACTGGGATAATAATTCAACATCAAGTAATTGGGGCGCATTTCCCATCCCCCTTTGAGGCAACAAATCAAAGTAAAGCAGTGCCTGTACACACACACACCCTTCCTGGCCTGGATGAAGGTTGATTAGATGTCTACTCTGACAGGGGCGAGACAGGAATAGTTTCCTCACGCCTTTGACTGTGTGATGAGTGTGTTTAATAACCAAAACGAACACCTCACCTGCTTATGGGAGGGGACATGGCCATCTCCCAGTGACCCCCCACAGGAACACTGCTGTGTCTTGGTTGTTCATTTGCATATGAACTTTTTATGAACTTTCTGTAACGAGGAGGTAACATTTTCCATCCCAGTCGAGTTTATGACATAAAGCGGGATGATAGTCTGTAGTCCCAGAGTTTGAGAGGCAGAAGGCCCTGAAGATGACCCATTCCGGAGTCTTCGCTGGTGAGGAACTTTTTCGGGGCCCTTCGCTCCTGTCCTGCCCTGCAAACCATGCAGGTTCTGCGAGAGGAAACTGACAAGCCCCTGCGTGGGAACTGCTTTGAGCCGGGCTACGTGGGGCTGCAGAACCTCCCCTTCTCCAGCCCCTGGTGAAGCAGCTTCCTGGAGCTGTTAACAGGCCCTGGGAAGAGTAGCCTTTAAATGGGCCCGGCACGTGCAGGACACGGGAAGTAATGTGCTGTCCAAGTAAGGAGCTCAGGCTGGCAGCTCCACCCCATGCCAGCTGGGAGACTTGAGCCATATCACCTCCTCCCCTCAACCTTAGTTTCTCATCTACGCAGTGCAGCAATGAGACCACCCAGCCCGGCGGGCTGGTGCAGGAGTTCACCGGAGCTAATCCAGGTTGTGTTTTCCACAATACCTAGGTGCGCTGTGTGGTTAACAGTTACCATTGTTGTTTATGGTGAGGACAGTAGTAATTGGTTGCAACATCCTATTAAGAAACCTTGGCTGCCACTTGCATTGTGTAAGGATTTCACTTCAATAGTCCAGTTATGCCGCCACAAACGGCTGTTTTGGTAAAACATTGCTTTTGGGCAGGCGTGGGGGACCGAATTCACCCTTAGTGTAACAAAAATAAATTACTAAGAAATGCGACAACACTGCAGAGCACCAGTGTCAGCAGAGTCGCCGAGTATCAGCGCCAGGCGATACCATCTCACCGAAGCCCTTTAGGTGAGCTAAGTCGCATCACGTTAAGGTTTTTCTTTCCCTGTGACGGAGTGCAGAAATGTCGACAACCCAAACACTGAAGAGGCTCCTGGAGGCTCGGGGCTGCACAGTCTCACCTCTCACTGCATTCTCTCTCTGCAGAACGTGGTGAAGCTGATGCGAGGTCTTCTCCAGTGCATGATGAGGCAGGTGGGCATGTCTGCAGAGCACTGGGTGGGTGGGTGGGGGCGCTTGTCACCTGAACCCTGACCACGTGCTTAAGGGGCTCTCAACTTTGTGTCTAGAGGAAGTGAGGCCATTTTTGCTTTTTTAAGTTACCCCCAATAATTTATTATAATAGAGGGTCACAGTCTCGGGGACTCCGTCTAGAGAGTTTCTTCCCGAGAGTTTATATGTGTAAAAGAAGAACATTCCTTCTCTTAAATGAGGAAGCAAGCAGTTTTGAAAGCCATGTACTATTGTTTATTCTATCAGGGTAGAAAAGAATGTATTTTCATTCGAGACGAAATGCTCGAGCTTTTATAGCTCCATATTTCTATTTCAGCTAACTTCTTTGAGGGGCAAAGAACACACTGATCACATACTGTATACAGAGCGTGATAGTAGGATCTGTACAAGTTCAAAGCTGGCTGCGATGCAGCCCCTCCCTCAGCTCAGAGACACTCGCTCTTTTCCCTTCCGTATTAGGAGATGAGAAATGGACATTTAAACAGGTCTTCCTTTCCTCTCTTGGAAGAGCCCACCATATGTCACAGTTGGGGCTATGCAGGCAAGGCCACCCTATGACCCCACACCCCAGCAGAGCTTGTTGAAGACTCCCTGGACTGGGACATTTCCAGTGGGTGGGCAGGAAGAATCCCCAGCACAGCCCCTCCCTGGTGCTCCCCATGGCTGTTTTCCAACCCTCTGGCTCCCAGACGTAGCAGATAAGAGATTTAGATCCCGCTGACTGACCCCTACCAGACATGAAGCCTTGCAGCTACGTGGAGCCAGCGTACCCTCTCCCTCAGGTGGACAAAGTGGAGAAGTTCAAGTACACTCAGAGTACCAAGGACAGCCTGCACGCCAAGTACAACACTGCCACCTGCAGCACCGTGGTGGGCGATGACCAATGGGGCCACCTCCAGGTGGATGCCACCTCCCTCTTTCTCCTGTTCCTGGCTCAGATGACTGCCTCAGGTGAGCCAGAGCCGTTTGAAGCCATGGTATAAGGAGTGACGATCCGGAGAGGGGGTGGGGAGGGGCCGAGCGTTGATCCGCATCTTGACCCACTTGTGCTGCTTTATCAAGACACGAGACAATTTATGAAGAGCAGAAGTTTTCTCATGGTTCTAGAGTTTGGGAAGTGCAAGAACAGGGCACCTAGAGGTTCAGCTGTCTAGCGAGGGCTCTCCTCTCACATGGCAGGAGGGCACGAGAACTCACCACTTTGCAAAGTCTCCTTTACAAAGGCCACAGTCCCGTTAAAGACACGCACTCTCATGGCCTGATCACCGGTTAAAGACCCCACCTCTTCCTATGCTCGCATGGCAACAGCTGAGCATTGGACAGATACTGATCACCACGGTTCCGACGTTTTAAATAAGCAATTGCTGTGATAGAGCAAGGCTGCAGGGATCCTGCCTGGGACCCAGGGCAGGACAGTCAGCCCTTACCTGGGTACTTGGAGGATGAGGACTCTGAGCCAGGTCCGTTAGCTTCTTTCTGCGGAGCCCACAGCTTCCTCCCTGTCACCCGCACCTAGTTTCTGGAGCGGCCCAGGCACAGGCCCTCACTTTTGCATTCACCTACCTACAGACAGTCTCACGCCTGCCCTGAGATTTCTCACAGGAGCAGCACCCTGTCCCTCCAGCTCTCACCACCCTTGTCGCCTTCTTCCAGACACAACCTTGTGTATGCAGGTTGCCCTTCAACCACGTCCTTTCCATGGCTCTGCAGTGAGCCCAGAGTGGGCCGCCCGACCTGTAGCACCCGTGCCGAGGCAGCCCCCAGCTCGCACACAGCATGCATTGTTGCTGTTGAAGCTGGAACTGTTGGCTTCTGTTAGCTTGGGCGCGAGGCCTGCTGAGCCTCAGCTTTGCACAAGTGTCTTTGTCTCTCACGATGGCATCTGCTACGGATAGGCACTTGGCTGCTCATCTCGGAGTGTGTGTCACCAGCCCAGTCGACTGAAGCTTCCCATTGAGTTCACACTACAAGTGGGAAACTCTAAACATCCCGGAAATCAGGAAGCATGATCGTTACAGCTTTGTGAATAAACCACACACTTACGTTAGAAAGATATTTTTGGTTATGAGTTAAGTATGAGCTCAGTTGTAGCTATTTGGGGAAAAAAATGCAGAAAAAAATCCACTGCCAATTGTTTCTTCCAAGTCTTTTCTCTGCAATTTTAAAGACATATTTAAGGTCATAATATATAAACAGCCCTTCAGTTATGTAGCAGGATAACTTATTTCTCCCATGATCTTTAAGTTCCTGATAAGCATTGCCCTAATGACTATCAATGGGTATTTCATGATTGGACTATGCCTGCTTTCCCTCTGTGATGGCTAATGTTGCAACATCATTTGACCTCGTCTCTACTTACCTCCTTGTGAAAGTTGTCATTCAAAGGCTGTAGTTAGAAGTTCATCTTACTTCTAGTCTAGCTTACTAGTTAGGCATTCTGACATCGTGAGGGAAGCTTATCTGTTCATCGCATGTTTGCCATAACCAGTTGGATTTTTGAGGGCCCGAGCAAACAGTGGGCAGATCCTAGGAGCCGGGCTTTCTGGGTGGGACGGCCAGTTCCTGATGCCGGGGAGCCTACTTTCCCTCTCTCTGTCACTGAGAAGGCGGGCTCGCCCTTCCCTTTCACTCACTCAAGCATAAGGACAGTATCTTGGGTTCTTCTGGGCTAAAATCCCATTTATTGGCATTTTCGTTGTACAAATCCAACATGAACTGAGCCCCAACACCTTATCTGAATGCTTTAAACCTGTAGGCACATGTGTGAAAGTGGAGCCTGCCTGCCCCGCTACCTCCCATCTACCCATCCATTCTTTTCTCTTTCCAAGGTTAGACATTGTTAGGACTTAGACTTAATTTTTGATGCCCTGTAAAGAAAATGAAAGTGAGGGTAAAAGGATCTAGCTCCTAATGTGATACCATCGAACTGGTGGGGTCCCCCTTTACAGCATAGCTTCGTAACCTCATTGTTCGTCTTTCCTAGGCTTGCGTATTATTTTCACCCTCGACGAGGTGGCCTTTATACAGAATCTCGTTTTTTACATAGAAGCTGCGTATAAAGTTGCTGTAAGTATCAACCCTGACAGTCTTTTCAGGTATATCCCAAAGCCATACAAATCATACAGTTCTGAGAGCCAGGCTGTTTGGGGGCTGACCTGAAGGTTAGTGAGCCTGGAGCTTGACAATGGTATCAACTTTCCACGCGAAGTATGCAGTTTTCTTCTGGTGTACAGTTGCAAGTTTGCGTTTTGGACTGCCACAAAAGCAGTGTGGGAATCCAGTATGCTTGTTTTGAATAAGAACCCACATGTCCTTTGAGATACACACAGGCCAGCCTGAGTCAGGGATCAAGAGGTGGCAGCTTGAGCAGTTTGGTGGGAGCTGGGGTACCATGGGCTCCAGCTGGCCCACAAGTAGCGGGGCCTGAGCCAGGCAAATCCCGACCTGGGCCCCATGTGTGTGGGTGTAAGTGTAACCCCCGCTCCTTCCAGGCTTCTGCCTGGAGGGCAGAGCCCAGCGTCCCTCTAGACAACAAGGAAACTGCAGCCCTACTGTCTGTCTTCCACCTCCTCTACACTGCCCCCTGTAGTCAGCAAGCCACCGGAGATGGCAGGTAAACACACGAGTGAGGCCATATCCCAGATGGACTTGACAAAAATCAGCGGTCAGCCAGGTTTGGGCCAAGAGCTGTGGTTTCCTAGTGTCAGGTCTAAAGCAGCAATTCTCAGATTGTTCCTCCCAGAGGGCACATGGCAGCCTGGGGAGGTGTTTGTGGTGGGGGCTGCATCCTCCAGGGCATAGCACTGTCCCCACCTCACTCAAGATCGCGGTCAGGCCAAGGCTGAAAAACCCGGGCTTAAAGAAACTCGAGAAGCCTCTGTGGGGACAGTGGGCCTTTAGCTGGACCTTGAAGGAGTCAGGTGCAGATAAGTAGCAGGGAGGGAGCAGTCACAGGGTTAGGGGGATGCCTGGGCAAAAGGGTGCAGAGTAAAGGGGCGGACTTCGGGTGAAAGTTGACATTGGAAATGGAAGATCCAGTCAACTCAAGGGAGTGCAGGGGTGCAGGCCAGATCATGGAGGGGATGGCTGTCCAGAGATGGGAATGTGATCCACTAGGGGAGAAACTGTCATTTTCATCTCTGAAGCCAGGAAGTGAACTGATCAAAGAGTTTGAGGACAAGTCACTTGGCTCCAGGTTGCAGCGAAGGTGGGTTGGAGGGAAGGCCAGCCCAGCTGTGAGGACGGCCACAGGAAGGAGTGGCTGGGCTCAGCTACAAGGCGTGCCCAGCAGAGAAGAATCGAAGATGCAATGTTCACACTTTTGAAAATTTTCTTTGGAGATAAAGAAAAACTGACATTCTGGCACTGGCCTCGTCCTCGCTGGGTTGTGCGCAGTCAGTAGTGCACACAGTATTATTTCAGAACAGTGTCCAGTTCTTGGGTTTGTAAATCACATCCTCTGGGTGACAGTGTTCAAAAGTCAATTCATATTCATTGGTTTTAAACTTCCATGAAGTTCAGTGTTCCGAGCCTCAGGTTTAACTTTGGCTCCAGTTGCTTGCTGAGCCAATTTTCCCTAGAACAATGCTCGAGCTACATCTTAATTTTTTTTTTAAATGGTTTTGGTGGCTTCGACTTGTTACAACTCATGTGTTAAGGTTTCTTCATTCAAATCTTACAGTTTAATGTACGTTCAAAGGCATTGGGTAGATAGAGGGACATCATTTTAAGATAAATACTTTGTTCTCTACAAATCCAGAGTGTCATACAAACTGATACGTTTTAGAATTAAGAGTTTTTGCATGCCCTTATTGTTCCAGTTGGGCATTTTGTTCTAAAATTCAACACAGAGGTCACATGAACTGAAATTAAGAACAGTATGTGAGTATATAAAGCTGTGAATTTGGGAGCCTTCAAGAGATGCTTGTGTTTCCTTATGCCCGTGGTAAGGTGAAGAAATTATTTTTCCATAGAGTTTCTCATACGCCTCTTTCTCCTGCAGGATTATGGGATGTGGGAGCGTGGAGATAAGACTAATCAGGGCATTCCGGAATTGAACGCAAGCTCTGTAGGAATGGCCAAGGTGACAATCCTGTTTGTTTTTAGTTCACTGCTTTGTTTGGGTTTTCTTCACTGAAAGTTTGGATTTAATCAGATTAGCCATTTTTCTTTTTTAAAGATTTGAGAGGCAGAGAGACAGGTGGAGAAAGACCAATAGCTAGCCCATTTTTCAAGAGGCAGTAGCAAATGTGAAATTCAAGTGGCACATGTACCCCAGCCAACTGGGATTATAGGTCAAGAAAGTAGGTTTCCTGTCCCGAGATCTGCATGTGGCAGAAACTAAGTCACCTTGTCCTTATTCTCCATTCTCATCACCCAGCAGCTCCTACTGTTGTTTAAGTAGCTGCATGCATGATATCCCATCTTCCTTTTTGGCTCCTCGAGAGGGCTGAAGATGACCGCTTCATAGGTCAGGCTCACAAGTTCCGAAGTCTAAAAGGTCACGCAAGCTCACAGTAGCAAGTGACACTGGCCAGATAGACACCAGGAGCTTTCCCAACTCATTTAAAAATACACTTCAAGCTGAGCAAAGCACCCATTGGCGGCAAATTCTCTGCGGCCACCAGCTTCTCTCGCCATCAACACTTAGCGTGTGTCTCCTCCCCCTCCTCGAGACTGAAGGAGGGTGGACAGAGTCAAGGCTCCAGAGGCTGAGTTCAATTAATAAATGTCTCTTAAGGTAGATTGACGGGAAGTATACTTGTTACTGAAAGAATTCACTTTGGGAGCCCCAGCTGTGCTGATGTTAGACATTCACCACGAGAATAGGTGAGGGGAAGGATGATCATAAGGCTAATGCCACACATACCAGGTTATGCATTTGCTAATGTTTTGTTTTGGTAGAATACCCCATTTGATTTTGGGACATGTTTTGTTTTCTCCCGTTTTCTTTGTTCCTGTAATGAGCAGCAACATAAAAGGTACTTCAAAAAGTTCATGGAAAAATGGAACTGAAAGATTTTGGTTCCAAAAAAATCTTAAAGGCAATGCATAGGAGTCTTTAAAAAAATTCATGACAGTACATGAGAAAAACTGCGTGGCTTTTTTTGCCTCAACACACATTTATCTTTTAATTTCATTTCCCATGAACTTTTTGAAGCACACTTGTACAGGTTATCTCAGATCCCCTGAAAAAAGAAAAATCAGTGTAACATGACTATGAGACTCTTCAGCTGTACTTTTAAAAACATGTTTCATCACGCCTTTGGGAACACATATATGCCAGGTTGCTTAATGAAGGAACACTGCCAGATGTCAGAGGGTATGTTTATTAGGAGACATAACTCAAGCCTATGTTTGTAGGCAGCACTTGAGGCCATTGATGAACTCGACCTTTTTGGAGCCCACGGAGGACGCAAGTCAGTGATCCACGTTCTGCCCGACGAGGTCGAGCACTGCCAGGTAACAATGCGGCCTCTTGCATTCCGGAGAGATGAGGTAGAGGATCCTGGAGTGGGAGGCCTGGGCTCCAGTTCAGATTCCCCAACTGTCTAGCTTGCTGGTATTGGACTTTGTTGAGCTGTCGTTTCCTCATCAGTAAAATGGGCATACCAGTTCCCTCTCCTGTCTCACAATGGAAGGCAAGAGAAAGGATCAGAGTACATCAACTTAAGACAGTTTGTGTGAGCACTTTGCATATATTACATATATATAGATGAGTAATGTATGTATTTATTCATCATTGTGTCTTACATTTGCATAGTTCTTTATGGGTTATAGTCCAAAAATCAAAGCGACCTTGTTTTGCTAGAGGCAAAATCTGTTTCATGTGTTTTGAGCACATAGGTGGTTCTCTCAGGTTTCATGATACCCCCAAATTGAATGATTAGCACTAGTTTATTTGGGGCAGTTGGGGATGGGTAGAATGTACAGTGGAAAGCAGGAGAGATGGGAAGAGATGGCAAGTTAATGAAGCTTGCTGCCACAGGTAGCATTGTACTTAGGGATGCTCCCTGGCATGTCCTGAAGGTTTGACCAAGAGGCGGCGGCCATGGAAGGTAGGGAGGCAAGTGGGGCTCAGCACAGGCTCCAGGCAGTACCACATTGTCCCCAACCGCCTGCTTCTCCACCACGGAGCATGAAGCACCAGCTAGGTAGGCCAGGTTGGCCAGCTGGGGCCATGTTAGGACAAAGCTCTACTCCAAATTGACAAACTCACTCCAATATTCCCTTGGGACTAAGGTAATGGTCTATGGATTCTGTATCCACTAGTGCTTCTTGAGGCTAAATCACCTTTTTGCTTTTCACTCAGTCAATTCTGTTCTCCATGCTGCCAAGAGCATCAACATCCAAAGAGATTGATGCGGGACTTCTTTCCATCATTTCTTTTCCCGCCTTTGCAGTGGAAGATGCGAACCTCGTAAATGTGACCAAGAGTGAAATTATTTCCAAGCTACAGGTAAGTGTTGGTCACACTGGCGTCCTTCAGCCTGTACTGTACTCAGTACTACTTGCACATGGAGCAGCCCGCCCATGCCCTGTCTGCGAGGTTAATGGCTTTATCTGCATGGAATTAGAATTACATGTTCAAAGTGGAATCCATAGACAAGATGAAGTCTCACAGGGATTAGACCACTTGGTTTTCTCCTTAAGTAACAGCGCTTGCACCCGGTCACCTTTGAACCCCAATTAATGGTACCCAAAGCTATTTTTTTTTTTAAGGATAGGAGAGGAAGTTAGAGGGACACACACACACACAGAGGTCCTCTATTTGCTGGTTCACTCCCCAAATGGCTATAATGGCCAGAGCTGGGCCGATCCAAAGCCAGGAGCAAGGAGCTTCCTCCAGGTCTCCCAGAGGTGTAGGGGCCCAAGCACTTGACCATTGTCCACTGTACTACTGCGCACCCCCAATGCAGGCCATTAGCAGGGAGCTGGATTGGAAGTGGAACCAGCACCCATATGGAGTGCCCATAATGCTGGCCCCTACAAACTGCTTCTAAGGCAGGCATAATTAACCCCTCAGCAGTCAAAGGCAGGCTCCTGAGAATCTCTTCAAAGCTAGAGGGACACTGGAAAAAAAACCATGCCCATGTCCCAGTAGTCTCCAACTTTATACACTATTTCAAGGGAGATCCCTAAATTAGATGGAGATAAAAACAATTCCTGTTCTGAGGCGAAGTGCAGTAGCTATGAAACTTTATGCCATAATGAGACTTTATACCATAACTCTGAAGCTGTTAGAATTAAAGAACCTAAGTTTCCAAAGCGAAGATCTACGTGTCGAGTCCTTCTTAGATTCAGGGGAAAATTCTTTTGTCCCTTGGAAACAAAAGGGTTAAAGGGTCTATAATCATATTCCCAAGAGAAGGCAGCTATAGCAGTCAGGATTCCAGGGAGCAAAAAGAACCTCTAGGTCACTAAAGGTGGGAGTGCAATCAATGCAGGGACTAAAGCGTTTGCTAGGGGAGCAGGTTCTATGCTGAGGCCCCAGGGCAGGCTTCTAGAACAAGGCAGAGCTGGCTGCTAGGGGGATGGCTGCCTGCCAGACCAGCAGAGCAACCTCCGCACACTGAAGCGATCAAGAACGGACACCCAACACTGCTCTCCAGAGATCAGGTCATCAGGTTGAGAGAGTGCTGCACCTGCCCTTTCTTGGCACCCAGGAAGCTAGAGAGGAACCTTAGGGCCTGCAGCAGGGAAACCACAGGTCCCAAGTGCAGGGAGCCCCCCCTCCTTGCCTTGCTCTGTGCCAAGCCTTGCAGGCCCCCATCTGATGGTAGAATGGCCCCTGCACCTGAAGCCTCGCAGCCAGAAGCCTGGGGATTGACCCTTGAGCTTTCTAGTCTTCCAAGCAGGAGCAACCAATCGAGGGTCCACCTGGTGGCTTCTCCAAACAGCAAGGGTCCCTTTGCAGCTTTGGGTGACAAAGTCAGAATGGAAGTATGGTCATTCACTGAACTTTCTGTAATTACTCTGGTAGCCCCGATACACCTGTGGAATGCCTGGCATTCCCATTCAAGTACTAATCAAGCCTGAATTTACTTTGCTCATTACTTAAAAATACGTCTTTAGGCTGGCATTGTGGCACAGCAGGTTGTGCTGCCACCCGCAACACCAGTATCCCATGTGGGCACCAGTTCGTGTCCCAGCTGCTCCACTTTTGAGCCAACTCCCTGCTGATGCCCTGGAAAAAGATGGCCCAAGCACTGGGCCTCTGCCACTCCCCTACAAGACCTGGAAGAAGTTCCTGGCCTTGTCCTGGCACAGCCCTGGCCATTGCAGCCACTTGGGGAGTGAACCAGCAGATGGAAGGTCTCCCCCTACCACTCCAACTCTGCCCTTCAAATAAGTCTTTCAAAAAATAGCTATACTGATAGCAAAGAGCACTTGGTGTCCATTTCTTTACTGAAAAGATTCATGGGAAAGAGGATACAGAGCTGACTTGAATTAAAATGAAAGGGCAAAGACATTCTTACATTTTCATCCAATGTGTTTTCTTTTGTCTTATTAGGGGCGTTATGGATGCTGTCGTTTCCTTCGAGATGGTTATAAAACCCCAAGAGAGGTTGTATTAAATATTGTTTCTTATGGTTCCTTAACTGCTTCATATCTAAGTTGCCATTGTATTCTCCTTCTATTGATTATAATTGTAGGTTGGAATATTGGAAAGGGAAATATTCAATTTGGAGTCAGCAAGCCTGGAGTTAGGCAGCCAAGTAGTAAGATCAGGAAGAAAAGCAAGCTGCAGACAAGGGCCACCGGGTCTGAAGTGCATACATGTCTTCAAGACCTACCGTGGCCTCTTCCTTGGGTTTCTTTGCCAGAGTGGCTAAGAATGATAGAAATAAAACATTGTCTCCCAAGCACTGTAACAGGCAAATTGCTATTTGAGATATAGAAACTTTAGTATAAAACTACCAAGGAGTCTTGTATATATTTCTTACTTTCTGAAGTTTTACCATGGAAAAATTGCCAAAAACAGCAGCTCTTTTATAGTAGACTCCTAATCATAGCAATCTCAAAGCTGCATCAAATCAGGCAAGCAAGGGAAAGCCAGGGAGACACAGTAATGTATGGCATCCAACTTCACCTTTAGAAAGTTCTACACGTCCAATTCCAGGACCCAAACCGGTTGCATTATGACCCTGCTGAACTCAAGCTCTTTGAGAACATTGAATGTGAGTGGCCTGTGTTCTGGACCTATTTCATAATAGATGGAATCTTCAACGGTGACGCTCTCCAGGTGAGAACATGCTGTATGTTGTGTTGATGAGTGTTTTCATTCCACTAGTGTGCCAATTATTAGATCATAGGGTTATGCAAGGATTCAGGCCACTGTATCTGCTATCTGTTGCCACATAAACTTTTCTAAAGCTTAGTAAATTAAAGTGCCAGGCATTTTGCTTACTTCAGGGCCCAGCAGGAACAAATTGCTGTTGGCCAGCTGGGGTTCCACAGGGAGCTAGAAGATATGCTTCTGAGATGGCCTTGCTCACCTTGCTGGCGAGTTGATGCTGGCTGTCAGCAGGTGCACTTGGTTCTCCTCTGCATAGCTATCTGGCCAGCTTTGGCTTCTCCAAAGCACTGTAGTCTCTGGGCTGTTAAGACTTTTTAGGGGGTGGTTGCCTTTTCCCAGAAAGCAACAGCAGAAACTATCAGAGCTTAAGGCTTGGGCCTGGAACTAGCAGAGTCCTGGCATTCTGTTGGTTAAGGGGTCATCCCATAGTCAAAAGGTGAAGGGGGCTAGACAAGGGCAAGGGTAACTAGGAGACATGGTTCAAGTCTGTCCCCGTTGTTGCTATTGCTCTTACTTGGTCAGCCAGTGGCTGTGCGGTCACGTAGCATCCTGTCGAATGTGACTGGTCTCCCCTCTTCAGCCTCGCTCCTGCTGTTTCCATTCTTCATATGCCTGTGCCAGAGTGACCTTATTTAAAAAGGCAAGTTAGATTATGTTAGTGCCTTGCTGAAAAGCTTTGAGTGGCTTTTAGATTGCTTTTGTACACACACCTCCTTCATGTGTTTTGTGGGGACCCATATTATCTGCGTCTCTCCTCACTTCATCAGCCGGATTTCTTACTGCTTGCTTCCTTTCTGGAGCTTGGTGATCCAAGCAGGCCCCCCCCCCCCCCCCCCGCGCTCTGGAGTCCGGGACATTCTTTCCATACCTACCTACCGGCCCCTCCTCTCCTTTCTCTTGATTCCTTGCCAGTGCGGCTTTTCTTTCAGAAAGCTCTCTGACCCTAGGAGCCCCATAAGGGTGCCCCTTTTCCATGCCCTACATCGCCTGTAGCAGCACAAGTCACAAGTCACACTAGGTGTCATCTCCCACTTCTCTGTGCAGGGACCCTGGTGGAGGCTGTCTCCATCCAGGTCACGATTTACTCCCCATGCCTAGTGCTAAGTATTGGTTAACACCGTATTTGTTCAAGACAGTTCAATATCTACTTGATACCACACCCTGTGCTGAGGCCTGGAGCATACAAAGGAACTTCAAAGTTTTCGGAAAAGTGGAATCAAATGTTTGTTTGGGTACTGAAACCATTGTGAAACGCACGCATCGCTTTTTCATAATCTACATTTTTCATGAACGGTTTGAGGACTTCTTGTCCTCTGTGGAGCAGCACAGACCTGTGCTTGAGAAGCTTGGGGGCATGACGCAGACTTGGCTCTTTTCAGCCTATTCGGATGAGCACGTTGCGGGGGGGGGGGGGGGGGGGGGCAACGGGAGCCGAGATTCCTTTGTGCTTTTAAAATCTGTCCTGCTCTGGAATGCGGAGGCCTTAAACCGAGATGTTGATGTTCTCTGTCGATTCTTGCTCTTAAGCTTACCTGATGGTCTTGGGTCTTTTGTCTTCTGTCTTTAATCCCAGAATTGAAAGATCTTGAAAGGCTTCACTTTGAATTTCAATTGTGAACAGACAATTATAAAGGATAATAAAAAGCTAAGGGAGGAAAATGAGTATGCTTAGTAAGCCTCACAGAACGTACTGCTCTAGGTCTTATGCTGTCTCTTCCAGTTATCCACTGGGGGAAGAAAAAAGGATACACGTGAACATGTTTAGAGATCTGGACAGCATTTGACTGGACCGATCCTCTCAAAGGCAATGTGTTCAGTAGCCAGGTGGCTTGGCAAGAATGTCCCCCCCCCTTTTCCCTTTAAGTAGATAGGTTTTTATCGGTGCTTTTTCATTTAGTGGCGGTGTCAGCTTTAACAGCTTTTATTACACCGAGTAGTACATCCCAAGAGTCAGTGCACATGGGTAATACATGCATTTCCTTTTTCTTCCATCGGATTTGTTCAGCTAAGATTGCTGCTGCAATAAATGTTTGAGTGCCTTAAGTAGAAAGCCACCGATGGGTGGAAATGTTTAAGAGCCGCTCAAGAGACAGCTTTCACCCCAAAGATGATTCTAATCTGGTAGTGATACCTTTACAGCCAGGCCCATGTGCGATCCTCATGGCATTAGGAGGATCCAGGGCAAGAAGTAGAAGTCAACTGCAAGCCAGCACAGTAAAGGCAAGAGTTTTATTAAAGTAGCAAAGAACAAGCTACTTCAGACAGAGCAGCCCTACGTGCAATCGAGTTCTACGTGCAAGATGTTAGGAGTGCAGCGTTTGGGGGTGGATATTTGATGCAGTGGTTAAGACAGCGGCATTCCATAGTCCAGGGCGCCTGGGATGGAGCCCCAGCTCCGCTTCCGATTCTAGGCTCCTGCTGATGAACATCCCGAGCAGCAGGCGAGGATTCAAGTGGTTGAGTCCCTGCTACCCATGGGAGACTCAGGTTGAGTGCCCAGCTCCTGGCTTTGGCTTGGCCCAGCTTCAGCCGTCGTGGGCATTTAGGGGGCAAATCAATGGATGGAAGATCTTACTGTCTACCTTTCAAATAAATAGGAATTTAAGAAGTGAAATACTTAATTGGCTGAAGACAGCATGGATGGGAACAGTGTGTGGCACATAGCGTAGATGTGAGCACTGTGGGGATTCTGAGGGAAGAAATAGCTTCTGCATGATGGGCTGCTCCGACTCCTTCCGACAGCTTGACTTGGGGCAGAACTTACAGTCAAGGGAGTAACGAGCAGTGGCGTTTAGCTCCAATATTTGCTGTCTGCGAGAGTCCCTCCTGCACTCCTTGAAATGATGCTGTCTGTGCTCTTCTTTGCCCTGTGTCCCACTCCTAATCTGTTTGTTGCCAACATGGCTGTGTGTCTATGCCACATTGCCATCACAGCATTAACCACCATACCTCTTTGGTGAGGTAAGCAAAGGGGCTGTTTTCCAGGTCCAGGAGTACCAAGAAGCCCTAGAAGGAATATTAATCAGAGGCAAAGATGGGATCCGCCTGGTGCCAGAACTCTACGCCATCCCACCAAACAAGGTAACCCGGTGGCGCAGGCTCTGTGCCACTCTTCCAGAGCTAAGCGAGTCGCTGCTTGGCCTTTGGGATTCTTCATCTCCCTTCTAGACCTAACAAGCACTTTCTCTAGAAGTGGTGTCTAAAGCTCTTGGTGGTCTTTATCACCAGGAGTCAAGGCTTTAGGGAAACACGCAGAAGTTGTGATCATGGGTATCCTAGGGAGGTGGCAGTTGAAGGCCTTCAGAGGAGACACGCCCCTACCCTCACCCCCCCAGGCAACAGGAACTCCAGAGCGCACACACTGGCGTGCACCACGTTCTTACATGTTTCCACGGAAGAAACCTGACGTATAGGGATAGCCGAGAATCTCTTCCTTGGACTCAAGCAGTTCCCTAGCTAGAGTGAGTGATCAGCTAGAAGCCACTGTGCGTCCATGAGGGACAAACTGTCCCGGTCCAAGAAGATACTCAGTTTCATTGTATCCAGTTTCCTAAATTGGGAGAGTGAACCATGTCTTCCCACAAGTCAACAGGACCTGGAGGAGACAATAGCCCAGGGGAAACCCGACATGCAGTAACTGGGGTTTAAGTGTGTGGTCAGGACCCTGGCAGGGGCCTCTGCAGGCTCCTAGCTCAGCTCAGACAGTGCTGGGCTCTTTCCCGGGACCAGACTCCAGGTTCAGGGCCTCCGCATGGATGTACACTGCCTCCCAGTGGCCAGTCCGCTTCCAGCTAACACAAATACCTGCACAGATGCTCTTGCTCGCCTTCCCAAGCAGTGGTATAGCAGACTTATTTTTGCATAGCAAGCAAATATCAATGCAGCCCAGTGCTCAATTCTTATGGCGAAAAAGGTGCCACTGTGGATCGTTTTGGGCCTTATTTAACCTAGAAGGAACTATCTTGTGTTATAGAACACTGAAACCATTAATCCAATGAGAAATTCCAGAAGGGATTGAGTTTCTGTGGACAAGTAGTCCATTGCTAGGAGCACTTAATTATTTTGCATCGATAATAGCCCATCTGGCCAGCTAGTTCACTCTGAGCTTCACCAGGTAGGCCCTTGAGGTGGTTATATCCTTCTCTGGGGTGGGGGGGAGCAGGCAGGGTTTCTCACTAAAGCCCACCAGCCTGGACCCTTGGCCCTGAGCTCGCAAATCTTGGTGGCCCCTCATCTTAGCATGGACAGCTCACACATCCGAGCTCTCTGAGGACTGGTTTTGTTCCAGAGGGGAGATCTTGAGCAGGAACTGGCCTTCCTTCCCCATATAGATCATGGTGTGCAGCCTGCCAAGGCTTTTTCCCAAGTGTCCGAAGCCTAGTCCTCCTGCCAGGGCACACTCATTACCATGTGCAATGTGGATGTGTGGCCCTGGCGCATGTAGTTGCTGGGAAGTAACCCAGCCCATCTCTCATCAGGTTGCTCCTCTTGCAGTAGTGAGACCCCTTGACAAAATTAGTAATGGAGGCAGTTGGGAACCAGGAAGCCAAGCAAAGGAAAAATGGTTGACTTCAGGGCTCTTCTCCCCATTTTCTAGTAGAGAACCGCCAACCCCGAGCTCTGGAGGGGCACATTCTATGGACTGTAGTAAATGCTGGTGTTATAAACTGTGCTGTTCTGATGAGCAGTGCTCGCAGTACACTGAAGTTACTCTGCAGCTTTCTGTTCTAAACGCCACACCGACCTCTAGGATTCCATTTGTAATTACAACATCTGCCTCTACTCAGTGTGCTTACACTTGTGTGCTAGGCACCAGTGTGGGACACTGTTTTACATTGACAGCGTTTGGTGTTTAGCCGTATGCAGGCGACAGCTGGGAAGGTTCCCCAACCACATCATTAGCATGTAGGGACCACTGGGAAGGGTTCCTGCAGACAGGGCCACCACAGGTCCTTGTGGCACTTTTGTGCGAATTGGAAGGAGGGCCTTGCACTTGGAGCGGCCACAGCCCTTGGCCAGGGTGGCACATGGCTCGTGTTTCAGCTTCCCTCATTTACTCCAGCGGATCCACTTGTATGGGGCACCACTGTACACAGGACCCTCTGTTGGACAGGAGACCGGAGTGAGCCCAGCAGGCGTGCACCGGGCGGCTGCTTTGCGCCAGGCTAGGGGCTGGCCCCCAAAGGTAGCTACCACACCAGCTGTGTCTCGGCAAGCTTGTAGAGGTTCAGGGAACTAGGCTGTGAACTAGAGGGCAGTCAGGGGTGCAGCCCAAGGGCTTGGTGCCCCTGAGGCCCTGCAAGCAGTTCAGAGGGAACAGAGTGGAAGAGGGGGAGGGGGAGGGAGGCCTCCGCCCAGAGGCAGGGGCTGGCCATGGTTGGGGTGAGGCAGAGCAAGGTTGTCTTTTGACCCGCACACTTTATCCAATTTCTGTTCTTCGCATGAACTATTTCTCATTCTAGATCTTTGTGGCCTTTAACGCTACTTTAGCTTTCAAAGTGTTAACATACTAACTAGGAAAGTCATCTCGCACACTGTAAAACTTCAGGGTTCTGCATAAAGAAAAAACCGCTTCTCCAATCCTAGTGCCCAAACATAGCCACTGTGCCGCTATGGAGAATCTCCCCTACCCTGTTAGCTTGGGCCAAGTTTGAGTCCCTTCCGCTTATGCACTGAAGCTTCTGTCAGCGTTTGCTACTGCTGAAGATTTAGGTTTCACTACATAGGAGTGCTCACTAGAAAGCCCACAGCAGAATGTCTGTCCCAGTGGTCTGGATTGCCCCTTGGGGGAAGGCTGCTTCCTTTTTCCCTTGATTGACCTATGCTTTCTTTAGTAAACACGTGGTCAGTGATGTTACCCCCAATCAATGTTGTAGTGACTGCAAACTCACAGGCCAGCCCGGAGTTTAAGAGGAGACAGTTACAGCCCGCCTTAGGACGTAGCCAGCCCTGTCCCTCAAGAAGGGCACTGAGAAATGGACACGCAGCCAGCAGTTAACATACCCACATCCACGCCAGAGTACCCAGGTTTGACACCCGGCTCTGGCTCCCAACTCCAGCTCCCTGCAGGCCCCGGGAGGCAGTGGTGAACGTTCGGGTAATAATGTTCCTGCCGCCCACATGGGAAACCTGGATTTCATTCCCAGCTCTGTTTCAGGCTCTGCCGAGCATCCACCATCGTGAGCATTTGGGGAGCAAACCAGCAGATGGGAGCCTCTTTGTCTCTCAAAAAAGGAGTACTGAGCTTATCTGATGAGGTTTCTGCTTTTCCAGGCCTTGATGAAAGTTCATGCTGTAGCAGCACAGTTTTTCTTCGCTACATAGTGCCACCTTCTGGTAGTTGTCTTGCATAGGCACACGCTTTATAAACCCCCGGGGATGGCAACATAGAAGAAATTTGGTGTCCAGTACCGGGCTGCCCCAGCCAGCGTTCTAGATCACTGTCCCCATAGGACAGCTGTGTGCCAGCACGAGCTTGGAGGCGACTCACTGCCCAGAGCTGCGCACCGAGGCGGCCAGCCGGGCTTTCGGTGCTGTCGCCTGGTACACACCTGGAGGAAGAGCAGTGGCCCACAGCCAGGCCGAGATCGAGTTCCCCGAAAGCTGCTTCTGGCCTTAGAGGCCCCAGGGAGGCCCCCTTTGGCGCCCTGTCCCCAGGTCCGGTGCTGGCACAGAAGTGGACTGGAGGATAGGCCCATCTTGTGACTCGTCAGCGCATGCCCCAGGGGAGGGGGCCTCTGGCCTCCAATGTTCTCACCAGGCTTCTCTCTCTGCCAGGTGGATGAAGAGTACAAGAATCCTCATACCGTGGACAGAGTTCCTCTGGGCAAGCTTCCCCACCTGTGGGGTCAGTCCTTGTACATCCTCAGCTCGCTGCTGGCAGAGGTAGGGGCCTGCTCTGCCTCTGGGCCCAGCGTTAGGGCCAGGTCCTCCTCAGAGCTCCCCTCTCGTGGGCTCCCATAGCTTGCTGGCAGTGTTAAGGAGATGCCTATTCAAATAGCACACTTCACAAGGTGGATGGAGGTGGGTGTGGGGGCTTGTGTTTTAGAATAGTCCTGGGCCAGCCTTCTCTATTTCTTGGAAGTGCTCCCTCTGTCTCCTCACCTGTAAAACGGTGGAGACGATAGTACCCGGCTGTCAGCGAGCCTGAATGCAGTGCCCGTGCAGGGGCTCAGCGGGCTCAGGAAGTGTTAGCTACCACACAGGCTGGTGGTGGGTCTACTAGCCCTGCACAGCTGGGTGCCCAGAGTACGACACGTTGAGTGGCCATTTCCAATGGTACTTTTTGTCTTTGAGAAAATAAGCCATCGACTCAAAGACTGTAGAGAAAAAAAAAAGTCCTGAGTATTTTGAGAAGGGAACTATTTTGGAGATCAAACTTTTAGGGGGAAATTTTAATCAATATTTCATAGTCGTACTGCTTCTCTTTCCACAGGGATTCCTTGCCACTGGCGAGATTGATCCCTTAAATAGAAGATTTTCCACTTCCGTCAAACCCGACGTTGTCGTGCAAGGTTTGTGAGTGTTTGCTATTTCCATCTAACTCTGTAAAACCCATTTTATTTGTAGTTCCCATCATTCTGGCATATGCATATACCTTTGCATATGGCAGCTCTGTGAGAAGCCTTTACAACACCATAGCCCCCCAAAAGGCAATAGGATTCTTTCCAACCACAAAGTCACTTTCAGCAAAGCCGTTGTTTTCTTGAATGGAAACCTTGATGGCAACTGGGGCACGAGTGACTCATCGAGCATCATTTTTCAGAACTGTTATTCTTTGAAGTACAGAGCATGAGCCCAGGGGAAACCTCAGAACCCAAGTGAAGGTCATTCATTCCCCTCCTGGGCTTCCGATTCTTTCCAGCTGTCTCCACCTGGCTTCCCTCCTCTGTAGCCAGCTCTTCTCCCAACGGCTGGGAGGAGAAAGCTGCCTGGCTGGGCCATGGGATGAGCCTGGGAGCCACAGGTCCTCTTCACACCTTCCTAACGCAGGACCTCCATGTGGCTCACTCACTTTTCCCGCCTCACAGAGCACTGTGTGCCCTCTAGCATGTTGTGTACACACCTTACTGTCCCTAGCTTAGACTGTATGGGGCATGGCCCATCCTATTCTAGCTCCTGTGTTGCTTGGAAAACACACATGTGTTGAAAACAAGGATGAGACAAAATGAAAAGCATTCCTCTCCCTGGCCACTGGCACACATCTCTGTGTGCGCTCACAGTACTATGAGCAAGCTAATTGCCCAGGCGATAGCAAATGTTAGTCCCAGTGTGAGACCCAGCCAACTGTCCCAGCATTCCGATTCGGTACAAGTTGCGACAGCGATGATTATCGTGTGCATCTCACACCCTCGAGGTCTCACCGCTTGACCACTAGACCTGCAAATGCAATTCTGCCTTCCAGGTGGGTGGCTCGAGCTGGACTCCACGGCCCCTACAGTTTAACCAGCATGATGTGCTCGGGTTATCAGTCTCCCAGATCTGCCAGACTGGGCCACGTTGATGGGTGCCGAGCACGTGTTTTAACACGCTGGGATAGAGCAGAGTAGAAAGGATCCGAGGGTCTGGCATGGAGCAGGGGGAGTGTAGTCTCCACAGCTTACCCATATACAGCTGTGTTGGATCACGAGGCCTCCCGGTCCAGGTCAAAAGCACTGCTGTGAGAAAAACTCCTGCAGGGGCCGATCACCATGTGGCTTTGGTCAGTGTGGAGCACGTGCCATTGCAGGCTCCAGAAGAGACAGGCAGTAAGGGAAGCTATCCTTCCAGGTCCAGGTGGCTGCTGTTCCTTCTGCTTGGGACCTGGGGGATTAGCTGTCCTTCCTGCTTCAGCTCTAACTGGCCAGTTAAGCATGCAAGCTTGGTCCAGGGCTTGTTGTAAAGCCTGGATGAGATGATAGATACTAGAATACTTCTAAAAGCATCAAGTGCTATGTAACTAAGCAGATGACATTCACTTTTCAACGGTGTTTGTATGTAGTCTGCCTGCGGGGACAACGGGAGGAATCACGAGCTACCTTCATAGCAGCCGTGCACCCGAGCAGCAGCCAATGCACGTGCAGCCCCAGGGTGTTCTGCTGCAGCTGGATGTGTCCCTGACATGTATCTGCCCTTCCCCATCCCCTGCCTAGGACTCTTGCCTTTTGCCACCACACTACCCCCTCCTCATAAAGGCCGTCAATAACTGTGCAGCCTCGCCGACCCCCGATGTGACCTCAAGTGAGGGTCTGACACTCCAACACACCCCCAGCTTCCAGGCACTCAAAACCCCCTGCCTGCCGGCCAGTTTTGTGCCCAGCCTTGCCCAGAGATGGAGCACAGATGGGGCCTGGGCCAGCTCCGGGGACTCTTCCCCACCACTGGGGCCCTGTGCCGATTCCAGGTGGGCCAGGCTGCCCCACTACCAGGTCCACTCCGCTTTCTCTGTGGAGTGATACCCCTTACCCCCATCGGAGCAGACTCCCCCACGCTGCTCGTTTTCCCTGGCCTTTGGGAGCAAGGCCACAGGCCTCTTCTCACCTCTGCAGCAGAGCACTTTCCATGCCTGACCCTATGTGAAAAGGCACGAGACAGGTTTAGAATAAAATATAGACCCAGAGGAAGGCCAAGACATTATTGGAGATGACGTCATTTGGCTTGGGACCTATGGAAGACCCTTTGTTTCTAGGGTCTATCAGACTGTCTTACTCATTAAGGGTATTTAATAAGCATCATCGATGTTAGGAGGTGGCAAGGACAGAGGGAGCCCGAAGAGCAGCAGGACACATGCTGTCACTTCCCAAACCGACAGGACGAGGAGAGCATGCTAATCTGTGTGTCGTAAGACAAACGAGAAGGCAACAAACCACTCATGGCAACACAGGGACACAAGAGGCAGGAACTCATGCGGACTGCATGTTGTTCATTCACAGTCACCGTTCTGGCAGAGAACAGTCACATTAAGGAATTGTTGAGGAAACACGGCGTAGACGTCCAGAGCATTGCTGACATCTATCCAATCCGAGTCCAGCCAGGCCGGATCCTTAGTCACATATACGCCAAACTCGGTAGGTTGGGGGGAACATCAGGGCATTTGCGGCCGAGGCATCTCTGGTCTAGCTTCGGGATTTGAGGGGGACGGTGATGCATGTGAGTGCCAAAGAATCAGGCACAGCACTGCAGCCTGGGTTCTACTGAAGGGGGATGGGCAAAGCAGCACGCTCTCCTCGCGCCTCGTCAGTAGATCGTGCCACAGGCTGGCCGGACCACTTGCCAGCTCCCATGGAAGCAAGGAGCTGCACTTGAACATTCCCAATTGGAATGGTCATTTGTATCCTGGCGATGCTTCTGATGTTGATCTGCAGGACGGGATCACACACCCATAAAGATGGGTGGAGGGTTTTTTTCTAGAATGACTTTACCATTATGGCTCAAAATCAAGTCAGTTAGGAGTAAGCATTAATAAAGTCCTTCTAGTAGACTTACGCCAATACAGATCAAACCAGGTGCTATTCACAGGCTTGCATGAGCAGAACAGGGCCGGGATTTGTTCTTACATCCAGCCTCCTCTCATTTTAAAGAGGGATGATGGTATGGGAAGAACCAAAACCTACAGTGGTTTGTCAGACTTAAAATTAAGCCTAGCCTTAGTCAAAGTCACCAGGATTAGTTGGTCAGTGTATTTTCTTTAACCCCATTTTCTCTCAATTGTTCTAATAGGACGGAATAAGAACATGAAATTGAGTGGGCGACCATATCGGCACATTGGCGTCCTTGGAACCTCCAAACTATATGTGATTAGGAACCAAATCTTTACTTTCACACCCCAGGTAAGAACAAGAAGCCAATAGCAAACCAACAAGCATCCTTTATTAGGTTCTCTTTCCTGTCTGGTAAGCATCTGTGCTTTGAATATGGCAGAGTTGTGCATGCCTAGCTCAGAGAAGTGGAAAGGACACCCAGTACAATTCTTTGCTCCTTAGTAGGTGGCTCGAGAGATGCTGATCTGATTGAAGCGAGTTGTGCCATCACTTCCAGTCACGGATATTAGCAAAATTCACGGCTTTACAGATCTGCTAGGGACCCGTCACTCGACTCGCAGCTCTCATGCCCCCCGTCACAGCAGTCCCTAACCCCTGTGGCGGCCGTCACTGGCTCCTCTGTGTAGAACACAGCCAGTCCGATTGGCAGGCGTGCAGCTCCTTAGCACGATACTGAACGTCCTGGAGCTCGTCTTCAGAGTTCGTTTCCGAAGCAAGCTAGCCCCGTGGAAGCACATGCTAAGTGGTTTTCATCCATCTGCTGTGGAGTCTGGGGTCAGTAGCCCCAAGCTTCTTTTAGCCTGGTCCATACTACTCACTCAAAGCGTGCGAGTTATTTGCCTTCAGAACAAACTTCAGTGCAGAGCTGAGTGTGCACTAGCCCAGAGGCCAAGAGAACAATGGGATTTTCATCAACAGACAACAGTGCCTTTAGGAGCCATTAGCCAGGCCATCAGGCAGGGCGCCCGCTCCCAGTGCCTTCCCTTGGGCAGCAGCTCCAGACCCAGTCACCAGGGAAGGATAGGAATGAAGCAGCGACTCCTTTGCTCGATGTGCTTTCAGGGACAGCAGTGGCGAGGAGCTGAGAATAGATCAAGGTCACAGTGGCTCCTGGGCCACAGATCAATTGGCCTCATCTGAAGGGGAACAGCCCAGCTCAGAGCACCTTCGCAGGAGACAGAAGTCCGAGTCGCTCTGCCCTGAATGACAGTGGGGTGTGTGCATGCATGCGTGTTTGAGCTCAGTGAAGGGCCATCGTTAACGTGGTCTCTTCCGACTTCCAGTTCACCGACCAGCATCACTTCTACCTGGCCCTGGACAATGAGATGATCGTGGAGATGCTGAGGATCGAGCTGGCTTACCTGTGCACGTGCTGGCGGATGACTGGCAGGCCCACGCTCACCTTCCCCATCACTCACACCATGCTCAGTAACTCCTCCAATCCCACCCCGTGGCCGTTAGTGCCCTCTTCCCAAGTTGTAGGAGGCTCCCGTGGACAGAGCCAAATACTGAAAGGGGCTCTTAGTGATTTGGTTTCTTAGCTTGGGACTCTTCTATTCCCTAAATATCTTAGATTGTATTGATGAAATCGCCTCTTTTCCGTTCAGTAAACTACTTTGTCACTTTCATTCTCCTTAGCAAATGACGGCTCGGACATTCACTCTGCGGTTCTTTCAACAATTCGGAAGCTCGAGGATGGATATTTTGGAGGAGCTAGGTAATTTGTGACTTTAAAATAGATGAAAGTAACATTTTTCTTTTAAAAAAATGCTCCTGCTGCCCTCCTCCCATTTCTCCTATCGATTGCTGCTCCTAGTAGCCTTGGGTTCTAGAGTGTAAAGGAAGTTAGGACTTAGCCAATCTGTCTCCCGTGTGAAACTCAAATCCCTTCAAACAGCACTCAGATGCTTCAAACATCTGCAGGGCCTCTGCTCCCCCCACCCCCAGCCTCGGTGGAATGAGCTCCATTCTGATTTACAGGCCCAGGGTAGGAGGGCGCTCCAGGTGTCATACTTCAGGCCTCAATTCACCTCGAGAGAGGAGGTTGGCCCTCCAGGAGAGCCGCTCCCTGGGGTCTGCTGGGAGGGCCCAAGGGAAAGTCACTGTGCAACCTTGCCCCGGCGTGACCTCTGCTGGGCTGGGGTGGCTCCCGTTTGATCCCCGATGGGCTGCCAGTCACTAGGAGTGTTTGGGAGTTAATGTTCCCCCTTCTCACAGCCTTCTGCCCAAGGGACCTTGCTACTGCAAAGTCACCACCATGTTTCAAAATTGCAATGAAAAACAGTGTAACATTATCGTCTTAACCCATTTCTAAGTGTATAGTTCAGCAGCATCAAGTCCATGCACACTGCTGCGTGGCAGACCCCCAGAACTTTAGCATCTTATAAAATGAGACCTGTGACCCACTGAACAATTCCCCTTCACGCAGCCCCCACCATTCTACCCGATTTTTGATGGCTCCCGATAGCACATGTAAGTGGAGTCATATAGCGTTTGTCTTGTGACTGGCTTGTTGCAACCTAGCATCATGTCCTGAAGGTCACATCTTTATTTCTAACTCTGGCCTTAGGGAACTGGCAACCTGCTATGGCTGGCACCCCACCCAGAGCTGGCTGTGGGTTTTGCCTTGAAGTGGCCACTCCCTTAGAAGGGAGGCAGATTGTCCTCAGCAGTTTGTTGTCTACATTTCCAGGGCCTGTGCCATAACTGCAGTCGACATCTACTCTGGGGTACATTTTGCCTCCAATTTGGATAAGTTTCCACTTAGGGTATGGCTTCATAACCAAAAGCAGATACCGCGGGCCCATAATTAACAAAACAAATTCTTTTATGGAAATCTGATGATTAAAGGATATTGTGTATGGCAAATGGAGCACTTTTGCAGTATGTTCTATGTGTTGTCTCGTTTGATCTTCATGGGATGGAGCGGATGGGGCCGTACCCCCATTCATGGGCAAGGAACTGTGGACCAGAGCCAGGGCTCAAGTCGAGTAGGTGCAGAAGCTCCATGTAAACCCAGACCTTGGCCTCCAATCCCCGTGGCACGCTGGATGAGAGCTCGGGGCAGCAGGCGGGCATGGGGCATGGCCGATGAGTCAGAGAAGCACAGGGCAGACAGGAAGACCTAAAGCTCCCTCGCTACCTGTCCTATCCATTTCTCCCATGATTAAGGTTCAGTCCCATTTTGGCTTTTGCCCTAGGTCTGAGGATTTTTCAAAAGCCAAACTCGCCCTACATGTTGGGCCTCCCCCGCACGAGTCGCTTTCTGTCCGAAGCCTTTTTAAAAAGCTGCCTTTCCACACCTTTGAGCGGTCTTTAGCCTGATAAGACAGACTGCCTTCCACCTTCAGCGAAGAACTTTCCTCCACCTGTTTGTACCCTCCAGTCGCCTCCCTTTCTCTTTCCCAACCAGAGGCAAGTCTTAGAACTGCCCTGGGGCCCGGGGGGACCGTCTTTCCCTCAGGCCATCTCTGAAGCCCATTTGCCCAACGAAGCCCAGCCCACAGAAGCACCAGCGCTAGCAATGTATTTGCATTGCCTGCTTCAATTCCCTTCCAAGATGTGCCTCTCGGCCATTTGAACCATCAGAGTCTCTTGCGCATAGCTCAGAGGGATCCCTTGGATCCTGCTCTCTGATCTAACTTCTTAAGAATGTTTCTGTAGGGTGGCAAATCCCTTACCCTGCCAGAAGCTGGGGGTGGACCTGCACAACTTGGAGGCTGCTGCCTCTGTCAGGACCACAGACTGCCAAACCCAGCTCCCAGTTTTCGGTGGAACTTTTCCCAGCCTGATGTCACAGGGCCACTCAGGGTGTGTGCTCCCATCTGGGAATGGCCCGCCCATAGCATTCCTTCTAGAGAACCTTGGCTTCGAGATGAACCTCTGCCATCATAACTCCCCTGTGCCGGTGGGTGTGAGCACACCTTGTAGGAAGGACTCAAATAATGACACAAGCTCATGGAAGCATTGCTTCAGGGTTGCTTCTGGTTAGAAGCTGTTTGCATAATAACTTGTCAAGCTTCTGGTTGGTTTGGTAAAATAGATTTGTATCTGTGTTGGGTTTGGGAGTAGGAGTGCAGCACGACTCACTTGCCTTCACTTCCTATTTACTGTTGAATTTTTATTTGAATCTCTTGGCCGACAACTCCTCTGGAGCAGTCTGTGAAGCAATTTATTGATCTGACTCGGGCACCGCCTGGTCATTGAGAAGTCTCTCCATGCTTGGAGGGAACAGAAGTCGGTCAGCGCACCGCTGGTATCGTTAACATAGTGTTCTCTCGGCAGAGTCCAGTTAGGGAACCTTTCGGAATTTCTCACCACATCATTCTACACATATCTGACCTTCCTGGATCCAGACTGTGATGAGAAGTTGTTCGATGATGCCAGCGAAGGAAGCTTCAGTCCTGATAGCGATTCGGATTTAGGAGGATATTTAGAAGAAACTTATAATCAAGGTATGGCTCAGAATGCTCCAAGTTTTACTTGTTTGTTTGCAAGGCAGAAGGACAGATCTTCCATTGCTGGTTCACTCCCCAAATGCCTGCAAATGCTAGGGCTGAGCCAGGCCAAAGCCAGAAGTCAAACTCCATCTGCATCTCCCACATGGGTGGCAGGGACCCAAGCTGCCTGACTCTGCTACCTTCCTAGGCGCTCAGGGGTGGGGACCTTTTCTCTGCCAAGGGCCATGTGGGTGTTTATAACATTGCTTGTGGGCCATACAAAATGATCAGCCTAAAAGTTAGCCTGCTATAGGTTTGTTAAATTTCAAGTCCTGCCTACAGGCTGCCTTGCCAGGGTCAGACCAAATGACTCTGTGGGCCTTACATGGCCCATGGGCCAGATGTTCCCCACTCCTACCAGGAAGCTGGATTGGAAATACCGTAGTAGGGACCCAAACGAGCACCCCAAGATGGGATACTGGCATTGCAAGTGGTGTTTAAGATTATCTCAAAGGCAGAGTGACAGGGAGAGAGATGCAGAGGGAAATCTTTCATCTGCTGGCTCACTCCCCAAAAGGTCACAGCAGCCAGGGCTGGGCCAGGCTGAAGCCAGACTTCATCCAGGTGTCTGTCCAGTGTGTGGCAGGGGCTCCAGTACCTGGATCATCCTCCACTGACTTCCCAGCAGTATTAGTAGGAAGCTGGACTGGAGATGTAGCAGCTAGGACTCAAACCAAGGCTCCCATAGGAGATACCCGTTATCCCAAGGGATGGCTTAGACCCACCGCACCACAGCTTCAGCCCCTGCAAGTGCATCTTAATCTGCTGTGTCACAATACAATCCTCTCGGAATGCTTTTCAGGGTGGTTCAATGAATTTAAACCCATTTTGAAAAAACTGTCAGACTCAGGCCCAGAAAGTGATTGGTAATTAAACTGAAACCAAAACAAAGAACTTTCTGAAACTTGTATATCAAAATGACATACAGTTTAAATGCCTCAACTTGGGGTGGGTGTTATAGTTCAGTGGGTTAAGCTGCCACTTGGGACACCCATTTCTCATATAGAGGTGCCTGGGATCAAGTCCTGTTTCTGCTTCCGCTCCAGCTCCCTGCTAACGCACACTCCGAGGGGCAGCAGATGGTGGTCCAAGTACTTGGGTCTCTGGCCACCCATGTGGGATACCCAGATGGAGTTTGACTCCAGATTTTGACCTGGCCCAGAGCCGGCTATTGTAGGCATTTAGGAAGTGAGCTAATGGAAGACCTGTTTCAAGCAGCCTTTCAAAATGAATAAAGAAAATTCTTTAAAGATTTATTTAAAGTCAGTTGTACAGAGAGAAGAGGCAGAGAGGTCTTCCATCCACTAGTTCACTCTCCAACTGGCCAGAGCTGTGCCAATCTGAAGCCAGGAGCTGCTTCCGGGTCTCCCACGTGGGTGTAGGGGCCCAAGGACTTGGGCCATCTTCCACTGCTTTCCCAGGCCACAGTAGAGAGCTGGATTGGAAGTGGAGCAGTTGGGACTCGAACCGGCGCCCATATGGGATGCCCTAGAGGTGGCAGCTTAACTTACTACACCCACAGCGCCAGCCCCACAAATGAATAAAATTTAAAAACAAAAACCTAAACTCCAAGTTATGGCCTTAAAAGTGGCACTTTAAAAAACCCAGAGGGACAAGGAGTTTCAGAAAGGAGAACTTTTCACAAGATAGTCTGAAGACAGAATTATATTGCTGGAATTTTTCAAAGGAATAGAAGGATCTAAGTTTGATTGCATTAAGCCCTTTGAACATAACATTTCCCAATTCTGAACAAGCTCGAGTCCAAGTGACCTGTTTTTAACTTTAATAGTAGCTGGGTTAGCTCCCTCGTGACAAAAGTACTGGACAGCGACTGCCATCCTTCAGGTTGTCTTATGTATTATTCAGTTCATCTTACGATGTGATGTAACACGAATTTTGGCATGTATTTTCTTATCCTGGAATGAAGTTTCTCCATATGAGTTCATGCACACAGGCATTCTCTAAATCGCTTTTTACTGAGTGTGTGGGGCACAAACATCTATATCTAGATGTTGTCTTTCACTGAATCCACTCAGTGCTGCATGTTAAACACAGTCACCATTAAGTATTTGGTTATTTCTACGGCTTCTTCTCAGCGGCTCTTTGTCTTGTCCAGTTACAGAAAGCCAAGATGAACTTGACAAGTACATCAACCACCTTCTGCAAAGCACCTACTCAAAGTGCCATCTGCCTCCTCTGTGTAAGAAGATGGAAGACCACAATGTTTTCAGTGCCATCCACTCCACTCGGGACATACTTTCCATGATGGCAAAAGCAAAGGGTCTGGAAGTTCCATGTATGTTATTAAACCTTTTTCTGACTGTTAACATACCTGCTTTCAAAGTAACGCATGGACACAACTTAAAAGTCCAAGAATCATAAACGGCAACGAAATGCCTTGCCCTCCTATGGAGAGGAGACTACTTTCACCCTCTTAGCTGCTGCTTCTGGCATTTTCACAGCTCTGCGTTTCTAAGTGTGTATACTATTGTCTTAGTGCAGTCATTTGTTTTAGTACCTACTGACTTGCTGTTGTGTGGGGCAGGATTTAGCGATTTTAAGTCATCATTCTACTTCACTTCCCCTAACCAAGGTAATTGTAAGTTTAATTGAATCAGTATTCACTTTGACAGGCAGAGTGGACAGTGAGAGGGAGAGAGAGAGAGAGAGAGAAAGGTCTTCCTTTGCCGTTGGTTCACCCTCCAATGGCCGCCACGGCTGGTGCGCTGTGGCCGGCGCACCGCGCTGATCTGAAGGCAGGAGCCAGGTGCCGCTCCTCCTCTTCACGGAGGAAGACACAGGACCCTGCGCTGTTCTTTCGTCTGCTCGGCCCTTTCCGGGCTTGCTGCTGGTCCTTCCCGGGTTGGCTGCCGATCCCTCCACCTCCGTGGAAGGGCGGCTCCCCCCGCCACCCTCCCCACCTCCGCGGAGGAGCAGCACACCGCTGGCCGGCTCTCGGGGGCTGCTCAGATGCCATCCGGATGTTCCCCTCAGATGTTCCAGGTGCATGTTGTCTCTCCTCCTTTATAGTCCTCTTCCACCAATCCCAACTCTGCTACCCACACGCCGAGCACGCTGCTCTCCTCCAATCAGGAGCAGGATCAGCTCCTGCAGGTTATTGGTCAAACTGGAGGCAGCTGTGAAGTTGTTTACTCCTCTCCCAGCGCCATATTGTGGGAGAGCAGATGCATAGAATAAGTCTTAATTCCAGTAACTTAGCCTAGTCCCAGTTGCTCCCCACAGTTCCCCCTTTCTTTTTATTCTTTGGCGTTGATACGTGCCTGTCTTCGGTGCCCCGCGGCGCACTGCTCTGCTTGCTAGAGTTGCCCACAGGTGCTTACAAGCCCTACTAATCAGGCAAACCAAATCCGGGTCCTCTCTTCACCATGTTGTGAGGTTTTTAGGCGCTGATGCGTGCCTGTGTTCGGTGCCCTGCAGCGCATGCTCTGCTCGAGCTGCCTGCAAGTGCTTATCGCCTTAATCAGGCAGACTGAATCCGAGCCCTCTCATTGCCGTCTTGTGGGGAGACTTATTGGTGTTGATAACGTGCCTGTCTTCGGTGACCTGCGGCTCATACTCTGGTCGAGCTGCCTGCTGGTGCTTATCGCCTAATCAGGTGGACCGAATCCAAGCCCTCTCATTGTCATGTTGTGGGGAGGCCTTATTTTTCTCTATTTCTCTATCTCTGGGCATTCCTATTTCTCTTATTTTACTTCTATCTGCCAGCATTCCTATTTCTCTCATTTTACTTCTATACTTCTGTTTCTCTTATCCCTGCGGCTTCCCGGCACCCGCCCGAGGCGGTTTCTCGGCACCTTGCCCCACGGTGGCTTCCCCGCTCTGCGCGGCTTCAGCCTGCACTTCTCACCTGCGCGGCTTCCGGGCTTCGCGCACACTCCCTATCTACTCGCGCCCTGTGCACTTTCTCTGCGCGTGGCAGCTTCCGCGAATCACAGCCTAGCTCACGTTTCCGCTACCGGTTAGTTTTCAGTCTAAGTTCCGCGGGCTAACCTGACGAAATCCAACCTAGCTTACGTCTCCGCTTTTCGGTTTGGCTTCCCGTCTTTTGCTCCCCGGGCTAATCTGACGGATTCCAACCTAGCTCACACGTCTCCGCCTCTGGTTTTAGTTTTTCGCCTTTTGTTTCCTGGGCTGACTTGACGAATCCCAACCTAGCTTACGTCTCCACTTCGGCCTACCCCCGCGGCTTCATTTTCCCTAACTAATATTTTTCTTTACCCGGTATATTTCCTAACTTTCTTCCAACAATATTTCTCATTTCTCCTGGCTTCTCCCCACAGTCCGTAGCTTTCACGTTCACTTTTAATCTTAGATTTCTCCCAGCTTCCCCCCGTAGTCCGTATCCGAGTCTATGTTTCTTCTTGCTTTCACTTTCACCCCTAGACTTCTCCTGGCACTTTTTCCATCCGGCTTTTCCCTAGGCTCTTCCCTAGTCTCTCTCCGGTACTTTCCCACTTCTTCCCTCCTAGGTTTCACATCCGAGTCACGGCACCATTATGTCGCTCCCCCTCTTCACGGAGGAACGACACAGGACCCTGCGCTGTTCTTTCGTCTGCTCGGCCCTTTCCGGGCTTGCTGCTGGTCCTTCCCAGGTTGGCTGCCGATCCCTCCACCTCCGTAGAGGTGTTTTTGGAAGCAACATTGTTTTCTTGGCGTCACTGTTGCCACTGAGAAATCTAAACCTTCTCCCATTTTCAATCCTTCAGACAAATTTGTTCTCTTCGAGTTTCTGGGGCCTTCTCTGCTCTCACGCTCTCAGACTTCAGTTACAGCCTTTGACCTGGGTGCGTTCTCACCCATTCTGTTGGGAGCTCAGGGGGCCTTTCCAACCTGCAGTTTTATGGTTTTCCATCTGAAGTTTTTCTGAAAACCTTGCCCTGTTTCGTTCCCCACGTTCGTTCCAGTCCTTCTGCGATTCCAAGGTTGGCTTCCTGGAAAAGTTTGCATCATTTGTCTTTATCTCTTTGCCTCTTTCGAGGGCAGTTGCCTAAGCTTGGTGTTGTACCCCCACCCCACCCCCCGCCAAGTTGACTCTTCACTTTGCTGTCATGTTTTACATCTTTGTTCCCCAAATGGCATCCATCCTTGTCTCATATGTGCAGTCACAATCTGATGCGTTGTTTATTATGGCCACAAGGCCTTCCCCTAGGGTGGGGCTTATTGAGTCAGGGTTATATGGATGTAGGCTGGTCAGATATTCAGAGCTTTTATTCCATCTCTTATTTAAAGAGTAAAGGTCTGGCTGCCTGGACCTGCACAGGCAGGCACTTAATCTCCCTAGGGGAGGTATTCAGGCCTCCAGCCCTGCTGATCAGCCCCACTCTACCCAGAGACACCCTGCCCCCGCACCCAGCTTCACAGACATCAGATCTTTGGTGGAGCAAGTGAGGTGGCCGCTGAGCCGTGTGCGGTGGAGGGCGGCAGCTAGGAGTGCGCCGCTTCTCCCAGTTGTTTCTTGTACACCCCTGTGGACTCGCAGCTCCAGAGGCCCACAGTGCAGCATGTTCCCGGGGGTCCCGAGACTTCCGCGGACTCTGACGTCCATCTGACTGGTCCGAGTTTCCCCCACTGCAGACCCAGGATCTGGTAACCTGGTGTGTGTGAGAGCACTTGTCCTTTATCCATCAGCTTGCGGTGGCCGAGATTTTGTTCCTGTTTCTCTCCTGCTTTTTCCTGTTCAAGATTTGTCTCTTTGGAAAAAAATACTTTCTGTAGTGTTGGGCAGGATTTAGAAGGGGGAATTAAAGTGACGATGTGTGTTATAGACACTAGTATAACCTGGGGCCTATAAATACCTTGTAAGGATGCATCCACTTCACGTTGAAAGCTTCCTAGTCTCCCATATAGCTTGGAAGAGAGACGGCTTAGCGAGCAAATCTTGGCAACGTGACATGCAAAGGTGGTTCAAACATAAGCCCTAACACCCGACAGCCTCGGAGTGAACCAGGAGGCCCGGACAGTGTGACTGTGGGAGCCCCCAGGGACCCTGGGCAAACAGTCCCCCTCCCTGGGTGTCGGTTTCCTTCTCTGAAAGGAAACCAGGCTCAGTCGCTTCTAAGGCACCTTGCAGTCCTAAAGGGCTGCCTGCTTTTCCTTGAATTCCACGAGGGAAAACGCGGAGTTCAGCTCTTCAGTGCAAGACCCTTGTCCCGCTTTTCTCCTTCCCAGTGGCTACACAGTAACTTCTTGGGAAAAATCTAAATGCAAGAAGTAACCATTCCCTCAGTTGGCTCCTGTTAAGCAACAGCCGGGGCTCGGCCCAAGGAAAGGTTTAATCTTCTCCCTCCTCAGGAGACCTCTGCTGTTCTGTTTCCTAGTTGCCCCCATGACTTTGCCAACCAAAGCGCTCAGCGTCCACCGTAAGTCGCTGAATCTTGTCGACTCTCCGCAGCCACTCCTTAAAAAGGTAAACTGTCTGGGATAACACTAAGAAAAATAATGCTCTGTGATGCTGATCAGTCCCAAGAACTCTTCAGTGGTTGCGCTCACAAGAGCGAGCCCATTTCTCAATCTCAAAGAGGTTTCCCTTCAGCAGTTCTAGGTTTGGCTAGGACACCAGTTACTAGACTGTCTGCAGGCCGATGGGCATCAGTGTGTTCACCGAATTTGATGCCAACTTCTGTATTTTGCTTATAGGAAAAGGCTCTTGCCTTCCTGCCTTCATCAGAATCAACCTAACACCGGCAGGTGTAGGGAATGTCTGGCCGCCGGGCAAACGAGGCCCACAAAACTCATTTGGTCTAGCCCTGCTGAGGCAGCCATAGGCAGGACTGGCAACTCATCGAGTCGCTAGCAGGCTAGTTTTCAAGTTGGTCATTTTGTATGGCCCAGAAGTAGCGTTAGGAACATCCCTGTGGCCCTTGTCAGAAAAAAGGTGCCCCAGCCCTAGAGGAAATAAACCAGCTCACTGCCTCACCCCGTCCACCAGCCGAGGTAGGACTGCTTGCAACACAGGACATGAACTCTGACATCTTAGTGTAATAAAAACCAGTTATGGATTCCTCAGGGGGATGCAATCTCTGGGTGGGTATTCCCATTTGTTATCATTTCTTATCCATAAGTCTCCCCCGATTTACCCCACCCGAATAGAAAGATCCAGTGTCTTGGAGAACACTTTAACGTACCTCCATTGTAGGGTATGTAAAATGTACTTTGTTTACTTTACCTACAAGTAGTAGTTGAGTGTAACCTAAGAAAGGCATGTGAAGTACAGAGAGCAGGGAATTAGCACTGAGCCAGTACACACGTGTAGATAGGGGACACGCAGCGCTGGCTCTTCCTACTGATGCTGGCCTTCCAGAGACAGGAGGGCCAGGGCAGGCCAGGATCCCACAGCTTCCAGACGGGAGGCTTCCACCGTAAGAGACACAGGGATGCTTTGGAAGGACTGAACCCTCCTGATGAGGCTCAGGAGGTGCCAGGAGCACCCAAGGCTTTGGCAAAATACACAGGGATCCATCCTTCCTCCCCTCCCACCCTCTGCCCCGACCCCCATCCTGTCCAAAGATAACTGCGGTAGGATTTCTGACAGAGGTTAGCCTTGTTTAACTTCACATAAATGTGAACCTGTTTAGTCCCATCTCTTGTGAACTCTGTCCAACACAGTGATTCACTGGTCAAAAAACAGCCTATAAATAAAAAGGGACAAGAGAGTCACTGACAAACTGGAGCACAGCACAAGTTCAGAGGAGCGGGCTGGCTTTCAAAGTTCCTTCCCGTGCTCAGCTCCCTCCCCTGCTTTTCCACTGTGTGGCCAGGATCCTGAAGGCGACTGCCACTGGCCCAAAGACGAGCGAGGCGACGTGGACTGCGAGAAGCTGGTGGAGCAGCTGAAGGACTGCTGCACCCTACAGGACCAGGCAGACATCTTGTACATCCTGTATGTGCTCAAGTGAGTCTCGATCCCTTCAGGCTGGCTAACCAACCCCGCAACGGCCTCAGTCCTGGGCGCTGGGAAATCCAGCATCCAGGCAGACTCGGTGTCTCGAGGGCCCACTTTCTCATCGGCAGTGCCCTCCAGCCATGTCCTCACACAGTGGGGCGGGTGAGCTCAGCCCTTTGGGGCTTCTTTTCTAAAGGCACAAATCCCACTCATGAGGGCTCTGCCCCGTGACCTCACCACTTCCTGGAGGCCCTGCCACCTAATACCACTACCTCGGGGGTTGGGATTGACATAGGAGCTGCAGGGGAGCAGAGGCATCCAGGCTGCAGCAGTAAGTTGACGGCCTTCCCCGGGCCCAGCTTCCAAGTCTCGAGTCTTCCACGGGCTTGTTGGCATTCTAGCAAGCCTTGGTTAGGATGATCGTCACCCAGATTAGCCAGGCCCACCACTAGCAAGGCCTCCACCCCCTCCTCCATGGCTGACACCGGCCTCCCGGGATGAGAAGGCTAGGGAAGGCCAGGACCCTAGTGTCCCATTATTAAACCTCCACGTCTAAAGACCTAGGGATGGGATGCTTCGGTAGGCTCTAACCCTGAGACTCACAGGCTCTGGAGTGGCTAAGGCCTTGGACAGTGATCCATCCTTCTCCCTGCCTTTAAACACTCCAGGCCCAATGTCCAGGTGTCTTTCCTCCTGACAGGGGTCCAAGCTGGGACACAGCTCTCTCCGGACAGCACGGGGTCACCGTTCACAACCTCCTCAGTGAGCTCTACGGGAAAGCTGGCTTGAACCAGGAGTGGGGTCTGATTCGCTACATCTCGGGCCTGCTCAGGAAGAAAGTGGAGGTTCTGGCTGAGGTAGAGCAGTGGTGCCAGCCGGGCTGTCCGTTTGTCCTCCCTAGCCCCATGTCCCCTCCTACTTCCAACCTTCTGGTCACTGGAACTCAAGGCAAGCGCCTCTTGTTTGTAAGGGAAGCAATTATTTCATCTAGAGCTGGTGCAAGGCCTCTGCTGACCTCCCACTGCTTTGGGAAGGTGAACACAGGGAAGAAAACTCAAGTTGATTATTTTAGTCCTCCCTAGCTGGAGAAGGAAGCTTCAACAGAAATCAAATGAAAGCACACTGGGGCCTGGCATCCTCTTAGTTCTTATTTTTGCACTTGCACAGCACAATGATCATTAATATTCACAGCCCTGAGGCCCTGCAAAATTCACACCACTGTCTAAGACAGGTCCAGTGTGATGGTATCTCATCACGTGATCAATGGCGAAGATGGCGACTTAGGAATAGGACGTGGCCGTTAACTCTCGCCATCGCTGTCTTGGACACACCCCTGGCCTTGTTGAGTATCAAGGGGTCCTCCATGGTAGCTCCAATGCATGGGCAGTAAGTGGCCTACTATTGGGCTCTGCAGAGCCCATAGGACTCCACAGGGAGATACAGAGATTGCAGGCACCCAGCCCTGCCTGGGCTGCTCAGTGCAAGGTCTAGGTGTGGATTTTGAAATAAAGGGCCAGATGAGCCATGGCATTCATGAAGGCAGACTTAGGAGCTTGTTGGCCATGACCCACCTTCCCTCATCAACTTTGCATCTCCCCCACCGCTCCCCCCAAACATGCAGGCCTGTGCAGACCTGCTCTCCCACCAGAAGCAGCTCACAGTGGGCCTGCCGCCCGAGCCCCGCGAGAAGACCATCTCTGCGTAAGTGCCCCGCCCTGGGATGTCAGGTTCTGGGGGGAGCCGTGGGACCTCCTCGGTGCTCTCTGCTGTCCAGGAGGGGCTCCTGAAAGTTGTCACGTGGGCACAGAAAGTGAGACTCTCCCATGGAGGCTGAGGAGGCACCGCCCGAGGCACCTCCTCCGTGTCTGCGACCCCACCCTCCTTCCTAGGCCCCTTCCCCCAGAGGAGCTCACACAGCTCATCTACGAGGCCAGCGGGGAAGACATCAGCATCGCGGTCCTCACCCAGGTCAGGGGCCTGCGTGGGAGGGGTGGGGGCACGGCCAGGGCCTCAGCCCCACTGGGTGGCTGAAGCTCTGTGCTCCTGTGTGCCCGCGGCAGGAGATTGTGGTTTACCTGGCCATGTACGTCAGGGCCCAGCCCAGCCTCTTCGTGGAGATGCTCAGACTCCGGATTGGACTGATCATTCAGGTGATGGCCACGGAGCTGGCGAGGAGCCTCAACTGCTCAGGTGAGAAGCAGCGGCTCCCCCTGGCCCCAGCAGCCGTGGTGCACACTCGCTCATTCGGGAAGCCCTGCTAGTGTTTTCAGAACCAGGCTTCCCCCCCTTCGGCGAGCTCGGGCTTCCCCAGCTGCTTTCATGGAGCTGTAGCTCCCCATCAGGCCATGCGGCTTAGGGTGAAGTTCACTGTCAGGGAGGACACAGCACTAGTGATTCCTCCAGGACTCAAGAGCGAACCTCGCACCTGGTATTCCAGCTCCTTACTCCCGATTGTCCTTGCTGCGAGATGCCTTACCCCATTTATAATACCTCCCCTGGAAGAAACAACCAGTTTAAGTAGAAAAGTCAGTTGCAAGATGCATCACAACATCGGGCGTTGGCAGCATGGGAAAGTTAGGTATCAAGCGCTTGGAGTCTGAGGGTCAGTGCGTGTCAGCCTCAAGGCCGAGGTGAAGGACACAGCACCCTGTCACCCCGCCTCTGGCCCCCGAAGCTGCCTCCCCCAGTGACTGGCTGGGAAGCTCACGAGATGTTTTTCTTTAGGAGAAGAAGCCTCTGAAAGTTTGATGAACCTCAGCCCTTTCGATATGAAAAACCTCCTGCACCACATCCTTAGTGGCAAAGAGTTTGGCGTCGAAAGAAGCAGTGAGTAGATGCTGTTCCCTCTGCCTCCTGCCTGCAGATCAGCATGTAAACTAGAGCCGTGAGGTACAGTGTGCGAGTGAGAGGTTCCGATGTGACTCGGAGGGCTAGGGGCCAGGCTCAAGGTGTCCACTTCTGGGGCTTTGAGATGGCCAGCACAGGTTTGCTGGGCAAGCGTTGCTTCCACGAGGTGGAGTGGCACACAGGCACCCTGTGCACACCTTGCTCTCCCTCTGGCCCTAAGTACCAAGCACCATCACCCATGCACAGGTGTCATGTATGTGGGGGTGTGTGTGTGTGTATGTGTGTTGGAAGCAGGGGTCACCTGGAGTGTCAGGACCTAAGGGCCATCCTTCCAAATCACCCAAGTGGCCTGCCCTTGGCTTTGAGTCAAAGCCTTGAGCCAAGTTCCTTTACTTCTGCCCAGGGTTGCTCGCTCAGCTTCGCCTCAGCACCAGAGCCCTGCTCAGTGCTAGCAAATCGATCACCGAGGCCTAGGCGTGATTCTTGTTCTCAGATGCTCCCCGATTATAACTGAAGCAATGATCATTTCTCTTCCTCCTAAAAAGGCTCAATGATTTGCAAACACATGGGTGAATTCATTTCAGCAAGCCAAAGGGACGCACTGGCCGCAGGGGGTGTCATTCCTTTAATAAGGACATCGGGTCCACAGTATTTTCCCCCAGTGTGCCAGCCACAAACAGCCAGTGCCGTGCAATCAGATGTGCCTGGCGCTTGTCTTTTGCTGAGGGAGCGGCACTGCGGCCACTTTCCAAAAGTAATTCCCAGTTCTCTCCAGTGCACACTCCTTGAAATGGAAATAGACGAGTTAAATATTTCATGTGTGCTGCTGATCGTGATGGTAATTATCTGTGTCAAACCACGCATACCAAGAGTTTGTCAGTAGCTGGAACGCTGCAGCTGCCTCGGAAAATGGGACTCAACCGAGTCTCGTCATTGGGAAGCCTGAACTGGGTCTGATTACGAATAAGGACAGGAGACATGCGTCTTTAAGATCCAACATTTCATAGTTGTCCTTTGCGACTGTTCAGTTTTCCTAAGTCAAATAGACTTAGAATGCAGATGAAACACGTAGATGCAGAAGAGACATATTCCCAGCGAGTGCCCAGCCCAAGCAGGCCCTCCTGGGGTGTCCCAGACCCCGTTGGAGTTCCGCTTTCCACTTTTCTGCTGTCCCCTCTCCCTCCAGGGCCAACTGTCCTGCCCCCTTTGTGGGTTCCTCCTCCTCCATTGTCTTCAATGTTGGTGTCCCTGGGTTCCATACTTGTCACTACCTCCCCTGGGCCATGCTATCTACTCTCAGGGTTTCAGTAGGGTATGGCGGGAAGTGGCCTTCAAGCTGGGCCTTCCAAGGGGAGGAGCCAGGACAGCCAGGAACAGCAAGTGCCTACATGGTGCAGCTGGCCTGGAAGTGGAGCTAAGAAGTGCAGGTAAGGCTCCAGCCAGTGGAGCTTCACGTGGCTCCAGGGGGACTGTTGGGCTTTACCCTGAAGACACAGCTAGGCCTGGGAGGATTCCCAGTGAGCAGTGACATGGTCACCCCTGCCTTTTAAGAATGATCACTGTGACCCTAATAGAGATGCCTGCTCACGGGGGGTTGGACCGGAGACCGGCGAGTATCCCTAGGAAGCAAGGGGGTGGTGTCCCGGGGTGGTGGGGGAGAGCTTCCTTGTCCTGCTGGGTCAGCAGCAGCACCAGCCGCCTGCCCTGCGTCCAGCTCTGGCCGTCTGGCTCTCCCTTCACATCCTTCTCCAGCCCCAGGCTCTCCATCATACCAAATGCCCCTCTACCTCCGTGTCATGTCATACCTCCGCCCTCGGGCCTGGGCAGCCTCTCCTCCCCGCACTGCTCCAGCACGGAGTTCTGCGCCTGTTGGCCCCGGGCACCAAGCCTTTCACTCGGCCCACGATTGCAGCCCGTGGTGCCCGAGTTGGAAGCTCATTCCCTGAGTCACATGGCGCTGGGTCAGAACCCAACAAGCTTGGCGTGGGGTCCTACATCTTAGTCATGACCAACCCTCTTGAAAATTCCTAGTAAGATTGAGTGTATTAAGTCATATGAAACACCATGCAGTCGTTAGGACACAACGTGATAGAATATTTAGTGCCACAGACACTCGTGACTTGTGAAGTGCAGAAAGCCAGGTCACAGGAGCCCACAGATTTATTTCTAGACACAGGCTAGGCACATAGCTGGGACATGTACATCCATATGCAGCAGTTCTGTTTAAGGTCAGAAACGTAGAGTCAGAACAAGCTGGGAAAACAGATTAGCTCTGGTTTCCTTAGTGAGGTGGTCTAGGCTTTCCACAAGAAAGGTGTGCTTTTGGATAAGTAAAATGTTTTTTAAAAAGCCTATCAAATCTCATTAAGGGATCTCTGGCCTCTGTGCGTGCTACTGTGGTGACTTTCACTTTCATGCCATCAAGAGCCACAGGGCGAGCCCGTGCCGGCAAGGCCCTGACCTGGCGTTCTTGATCGAGTGTATGAGACAGATGCAGATCCCAAACCAGTGCCATCTTTCCTGCCTCGGAGCGAGCAGCCTCTGGTTCCAAAGGCTGGCCCACGTGTGTGTATGTGTGTGTGTTTCCCTCCAGTGCGTCCTATCCACTCCTCTGCATCCAGCCCTGCCATCTCCATCCACGAGGTAGGACATACTGGAGTCACCAAAACAGAGAGGAGTGGCATTAACAGGCTGAGGAGCGAGATGAAACAGGTAAGGAAAGCACCTGGGGGGGGGGGGGGTTGTCCCTTCTGCCCTGGCACAAGAACACACCTGGTACCCACATAGGCATCCCAGAGCCACTGGTGTGCACCTGCACCCATGCATCTTTGACCTTAATGTCATGTTATGGGAATGTTCTAGAACATCCCCTTGTCTGTGTTGGCCTCTCTACCACTTCAAAGTAGTCATACAAAAAGCAACTGAATCACCTTGCTCTCAAATATGTCCCTCCAATGCAATGGCTAACAGGCTCTGAAGTAGGCTGGAATGCCGGCAATGGCTGGATCCTCCACCACCTACAGGCCTCTTTTCTATGTTTGATTCACAAAAGTCCTTTGGAGCTGACCCCACAGCACTACCACTCAACATCTTTGCAGCGTTAGCATGCCAGGTACTGTGCTAGGACTTGATCATGAGCCACGGTGGGAAACAGTTCCCTTCTTGTGCCCTACAGCGAGAAATGCCCTTCGACTTCCTCCTCCATTTCTAGTGTGCTGGTCAGGACCCACTAGCTGCAGTCTGCAGAGCGCTAATGGGTCACCCCCTGCCGTGTGACTAACACTGTCCTGCACTGTTAGAGGCCGACAGAAATAGAGTGTCCTTGACTCAGAGCTGGTTTTTGTTCATTTCCTGATTTTTCCACTTTCAGATGACCAGGCGATTTAGTGCTGATGAACAGGTGAAATGTTTTTGCCTTGTTTTGTCCTTTGCTGTGTGTGCTTCCTGTTCTTTCTGCATTGGATGTGGAAAGCAAGGCTGTGCATGTGCAGAACATGAAAGTGTTGGGGAAGGCTCTCATTGGACTGGTGGGGAAGGGGGGTGGGGTGCTCCACAGGCTGCAGCAGAGAGCCGGACTCCAAGACAGGAGCAATGACCTTGTCCCTTCCCTTAAAAACAAAGTCCACTAAGCCAACTCTTGGGCTTTTGTAGGATATTTTGCCAAAGAGCTGTTCCAGGCTCTGCCCCAGTGGGAGTGTTTTTAAAAGAGCTAACTAGGACAGTTAGCAGGGGGGGCTGTGGTCAACTCCTCTCGTCCACAGATGGCGTGGCAAGCTTAACCATGCAAAGGAAAAAGCCCTAGGATACCTTTTTTCTCTTCTCTCACCTCGTCACATCCTCATCCTCCCTCCAGAAACTTGGGGTCACACTGCTAATGAGTTGACGCCCCGTGATGACCTGTCCTGCAGATTTCACAAGTTGTCCAAGAGGAAACCATACCTGCTCTCATGCTAATTCATGCTCTTTACAAGAAACTGACTGTGTAAACATCTTCCTATGCCAGCCACTCGGTGGCACCGTCACTCTGGTTACCCACATCCCAAGAGCCTGCCCGGGGCTGAACACGGGTGGCTCCTTTTGCCTCCTTCATGCTGTGCCTGTGCGCTGTGGGGACAGAATGATCACCTTTCTTTGATGGGTTTGCATTCGATCAGCCAGTACAAGTTCTGTATTTGGCCACTTATGTCAAGGAGACATTATTCTCTGCTGAAAATGTAATGGGTGCCACAGCATTTTAAGTTGCTCCTCGTTTTTACAGAAATACCCTGTCTATAGGGCATTAGCCCCATGCAAGTTAAGGAAACATTCTAGGTTTTTGATGAGGAGACATCCGGCTGGAGGGTATCAGCCCAGTCACTTGTGTTCGTTATATAAAATCTATCAAATGCCTGCCAGGTGCCAGGTGTCAGGGCCAGATACGGATACTTTAGTCGTCTGTAGATGCTCACCTCAGCACCAAGATGCTAGCGTTTGGGGCCTTTGGAAGATAGCGTCCCGACATGACGAAATGCCCTCATGTACCGCCGGGGTCTCGTGACGTTGACTGGCTGAGGACACACTCGACCCGGGGAAGCCCAGGGCTCTGCTGCAGCTGCCCTCAAGGCTGGGTTTGCCGGTTCGGGGCGGGAACTGGCGTGTGCCCGCCCCCTTCCGCTGCGTGTTTGCTGTGGCTGTTCCTTTCTGCTCACGCCCCTCCGTGTCACTGCACATGACCGAGTCCTTTCTTTTTCTTTCCTAGTTCTTTCCTGTGAGCCAGACGGTATCTAGCAGCGCATACGCCAAGTCTGTGGTAAACCGCTTGCCGGAACCCTTGCGTCTCCCTGGCCCCTGCTGGGACCGCCTGAGTGCCACAGTGGCCCCCCACCTCCCGAGCCACAGAGGATCGGAGCAGGGTTAGGGCGTTTTCCTCTGACGCCTGTAGCCTAAGAGTCGAGAAATAGGACCCGAAAACCCTTGAGTCGAGCTGCGCTGTCCCCGCCAAGCTATCGGTTCCTCGCTGCTCAGCGCAGAAGCCCCAGGAGTGGTTCTGTGCCTTTGTGTGGTGCGCAGGCGAATCTGCCTCTTCCAAACGAGGAGGAGAGATCAGCTGAGTCATTGATGAGTGTGGCTGTAATTACTTTTATTTGGATCTAATTGTTGCCTTATTTAAATGGCAGTAATGAGCCCAGTGGAATAATGCAGCCTAACTGCCTTTTCAAAATAAGATCTCTGGAAGCCCAAATGCATGCAGAGGACGCCTGCCGCCTGCCCTGCTGGTGTGCCTCGGGTTTCTGGGTTTCCGTTCCGTGTTCAGACCTTTGATACTTGCTTTGAGTGCCAAATAGCCCAGAACAAAGATACGTGTACGGATGAAGGGGAGCCATCTAGGGCAAGACAGCAGGCTTGAGGGGACCCAGGGAGAGCCCCACTTCCTGACCCAGTCTCCAGACCCCACTGGGCATCTGAGCTGCCTTGCAGTAGCTCCCGCGCGCAGGCCAGAAGGGTGAGGAGGTAGAAGGAAAGACGATGCCTTCCTCCGTCACTTCTCAAAGCCCCTGTTCCCAGCCTGGAGGCAGCCAGGGCCCCCGACCACCCCCAGCAGGATAAAGCCCGGCACCAGGAAAGCAGGATTGGAAAGGGTGGGTGGCCACACTGCGACTCCTCACCATTCCGTGTGCCCTTGGCTTCAGCTCCCTACTCCTGGGGGTGTTGCATTCTGTGGCACCTGTGCCCCAGAGAGGGGACTGTCACTTCTCCATGATCCTGCATGGGTGGGCACTGTGCCACCTCTCCTGGGCTGCGAGTGCTCTGCAGAGGTTCACACCCCCCCCCCAGGGCCTGGTGTCACCCCGAGCTCTCCTGCAGCGGGGCAGCCGGCACAGAGGTGGCTGCCTCAGGAGCACTGGGCACAGCCCGGCATGCTCTCGGGGTGGTGCTCCTTCGTTTGGCGAGGACTCACAGGCTGCTTGCACCTGCGATCCCAAGGCTAGGCCAAATTAGGATAGAGGCTACACAGGCTGCCCTGAGGTCATCGGCAGCCAGTCTCAAGTTGGACACAGCAGCACTCTGGCCCCAGAGCCACGCCCTCACCCGCTCGGCCCCGTCCCCGGCAGCCGGACTCCTTTTGCTGCTGTGGCACCTCTGGGGATGAGGAGGAACACATGCAGGAAGTCAGGTAGCCAACTGCAGCCCGAGAGGTTCAGCCAGCGTCCAGAAAGGGCCCAGATGGAGTCACACTCCTCTTGGGGCCATGGGCCCCAACACTTCCACTGGCCACCCATCCCCTGGGGCACTGCCGAGTGTGGCCAGCAGGCCTGAGAGGCTGCTGCAGGCCACGTGCCGTCTGTCTTGCAGAGGTCCAGCACCCCATCCTCACCCACGGGCACGTCCTCGTCAGACTCGGGAGGACATCACATCGGCTGGGGGGAGCAGCAGGGCCAGTGGCTGCGCAGGCGGCGGCTGGACGGAGCCATCAATAGGGTCCCCGTGGGCTTCTACCAGAGGGTGTGGAAGATCCTTCAGAAGGTGAGCGCGCGACGCCCCCTCCCCGCTCCCTGCCCCTGCGAGGTGGCGGCACCCAGGTAGCAGGCAGCACCCGGCCACAGAAGGAGCACTTACAGGCAGCCTGTAGCCTCGAGCGGCTCGGAACAATGGCTGACACACACACACACACACACACACACACACACACACACACACACACACAGAGAGAGAGACAGCTGTGGCATCCACATGCGCATGATCAGGCCCCTGCTGGGCCCGAGAACACAGATACAAGGGTTTCCCATCAGCCCAGGGTCCCTGGTGCCCTGAAGGCACAGCCTCTCAGCCCTGGGCCACCTCTGCTCCCCAGCCTGGGCCCCACTCCCTGTAGCCAGCCGCCCACTGCTCCTAGGGCCAGATAGGGCTGTGTTTCCCATTGGCCTGGAGGCCATTCCTCTTACCAGAGGTCATCATGGGCCCTGATGTGAGGTGGCACAGCCAGACTGCACAGCACACACCTGAGCACCTGTCACCAGGAGCAGACAGCGTAGGAGATGTCCCATCAGCCCCAGACCATCCGCGCCTCTCCCTGGGCCCCAGCAGAGCTCATCTCACCTCCTGTGTGGAGGGATACTATGTCCCCGTTAAAAGCTCTGCACCTCAAGACAGGTTTTTGCCTCTGAACTCTTAACTCATGTCACGGGAGAGGAGAGAGAACGCGGTATCAAATGAGCGCCTTCTACCTACTCCTTCCCCCGGCACCGCGCACAGGGGCAGTGGGCTGGCCTGGAGCCTGTGGCCGCTCTGCCTTGTGGGACCCGAGCCCTTCCTCACGCCTCTCCAGAGCAGGCCATGCCCACGGGGCAGCCGGACTCCTGGGGCCCACGGAGGCCACTGCCGGCCAGGCCACTGAGGGTTCCAAGGTGGCCAATTAGACCGGAACAAAGTGCTCCTAGAAGACCTCCCTGCTCTTCCTGGGCCGTCACGTTTCCGCCCAGCCTTGCACTGGCTCAGTACCAAGACGCTTTGTGATGAAAAAGCAGCGCTTTGTGTTGAGCCGGATCAATGCGCATGGCAGTGCGGGCGCAGGAGCGGGTCTGTGTGCGTGCGCGCGTCTTTTGTGATTGGTGCTTATTATAGAAACCGTAAAAATAGATGCCTGCAAAGGCACAGAAGCAGCACTTCGCCAGCAGGAGGCATGGAAGTCTCCCTTCGTTATGGCACCGAAGGGGACCTGGCAGCCGCCGGGGCCTGGTTGCCAAGCGAAGGCAGAGCCTCCGGGGAGGGCTCGGCAGCTCCCTGGGGCATTGTTCACTGCGCGATCTCTAAGATGCCTGCTGCTTCCCTAGAATTGTTCCGTGGAAAACACAGCCTGTGGGCCGTGAGAACAAGCGCTCTAAAAATAACGCCGACAGTCTGGTGTGTTCCAGCCCTCGTGCAGGTTTCCAGGGCAGGGAGAATTGGGTGTGTGCACACGTGTGCGCCTGAGTGTACACACATGTGCACACTTGTGACCACGTTCTGCAATCTGACTGAGCTCTGTTCTGCCTCCAGTGCCACGGTCTCTCCATCGATGGCTATGTCCTCCCATCCTCAACAACCCGAGAGGTATGATGGGAAAAACCCAAACCCTGGGCTGACCCTGGTGCTGTGTGTCCTGCCCCGACCCGCAGGCTCGTGCACAGCGGCTTCTAAGGTCTCATCTAGCTTCACCTTTTCCGCCTTCTCCACCCGAGAGATGGCATTTGTGGAGTATCAGGAGCTTTAGGTTTGCCCGAGACCCGACTGCCCCACTGAGAAAGGCACGCTCTAAGCAGCGCCTGCTAGGCCCACACGCAGCCCGCCCCCTCGGGCCCCTTTTCCCAGCTGAGGCACTCATCTTCCCTGCCTTATTTGCCTCCCCCGTTTTAGAAACGGATTTTTCAAATCAAAGTTTCACCCAGCCCAAGGCACCTTTCTTTATGCCACAAGGGCTAAGAAATGCTTCCTGCTCACTGAAAGTCACAGTCCAGTGGAGTGGATCAGGTAGGCTAGGGCAAGGCCAGCTAACTCCCAGGGGGGAGTGTGCCCCACCCGCTGCCAGCAGAGTTAGCGAAGCGGCCAAAGGGGCAGCGTTTGGGCCGAGCGCAGGCCCCACACAGTGCTGCTCAGCGCCAGTCACAGGCTCCATCCACTGTCTCACTGCTGGCTGCCCACCCATCTCCCTTTGGCAGATGACCCCACAGGAGATCAAGTTTGCTGTCCATGTGGAGTCGGTGCTGAACCGCGTGTCCCAGCCCGAGTACCGGCAGCTGCTAGTGGAAGCCATCATGGTGCTGACACTGCTCTCAGACACAGAGATGGAGAGCATCGGGGGCATCATCCACGTGGACCAGATCGTGCAGATGGCCAATCAGCTGTTCCTGCAGGAGCAGGTGGGCGCACCCAGACCCGCCCACTCACCTCAAGGCCAAGGCGTGAGTGTGCACAGGCAGGCTCGCCAGGCTGGCTGGCATTTCTGTTGAGGCTGGAGATTCTGCGTCCAATGGGGACGAATACACTCGAATGAGGAAAATGTCATCACAGATGGCGAAAAAATGTCAACCATTTGGTTAGAAAATGGCACAGCAGCCACTTGGGAACCCTGGAGACCTTTGGGGATGGACAGGCCTGTCGCAGTATGGGTTTCAGTGCCACCACCACCACTTGCTATGGGCATGGTGCCCTGAGGAAACCATTTACCCCGTATGCAAAAAATCAAATCAGGTGAAGCTCTCTCATTGTAGTCAGTGCTGAGCTCTCTCTTTGTAGTCAGCACAGGCCTGTGAAAACACAGCCCAGTGCGGGGGGGGGGGGGGGGGGCAGAATGTCACCCAGGCAGCTCCGCGCCCCCACCCTGGAATCAGAGCTCATGGCCCAGGCCCCTGGCAACCTCCACCTCTATGCTGTGCTGACCGCCTCCGACACAAGGCTGGTGGTGGTGGAGCAAATCTGCTCATTCTTCCACCCCGTCTTTTCGTGCAGATATCCACCGGAGCCACGGACACCCTGGAGAAAGACCAAGCCACAGGGATCTGCCACTTCTTTTACGACAGTGCCCCGAGCGGGGCTTACGGCACGATGACCTACCTAACGAGAGCGGTGGCTTCTCACCTGCAGGAGCTGCTGCCCAGCTCGGGCTGCCAGACGCAGTAAGGCCTCACTTGTGAAGGTGGCCACCCTGTCACTTGTCCCAAGACCCCCTGGGCCACCACAGAAGCATGCCCCATCAGAAACAAACGCTGGAAGGCGACGGCAGCCCTCCACCTAGGCCAGTGCACGAGCAGGGCGCCCAGAGCACAGAGCACTCCTGGGCTCCCCGCAGAGGAGCGCCCTGGGCTGGGTGTTCTGGGTTTGTTTCGCGGCAACATTTGTCACAGCATCTGGTCTCATGGACTGAGGAGGAATTGGCAATCGGCTGTAGCAGAGGTACAGAAATAGGCTGTGAGCTAGCGACATCCAAGATGGAGGGATCCTTCCAGCGGCAAGAGCAAGACAAGCAGAGAGAGACCGACAGAGGGCTCACCTTCACAGGGTGCAGTCCGTCTGCGGACCACGCGGCTTACCAAATAGAACTGCTCGGCTCTGTGGCATTGTGCTCTCCCTGTGCCTTGCTTTCTTAGCCTCTCATTCCACTGCATCAGAGGTCTGTTTTGCTGAGATTTAGAAGATTGTTCCCAGGTAACGTCAGGTCACAGACATTGAGGATTATAGCGCTGGCTGCCTGTGACCTGGGGCTCGCTCCTCCTGTAGGCAAAGTCCCACGCCTTCTGTAATGTGGCACAGGTGAAAACCAAAGGCAGGCAAGGCGCCCACCCTTCTTACAGCCAGGCAAACCGATTTTAGGGCCAGAGCATGTAGGGAGTCCCCCGGGAAGGCCTGGGGTGAGCGGGCTGGCAGGGGGCACCTCCTCCCGGGCTCTGGGCAATCCACGTGGCAAGAAGCACACGGTGGAGACGCTCTGGGGATGAGTGGTGTGTTCCCGCAGACACCGCTTCCAAGGAAACCAGAGGCAGCCCCAGAAGGCAGCCCCTCTCACCACCAGGCTGCCGGGGCGGTGTGCTTGGAGGCACGGGTTGTGCAGCAGGATGCACGGTCCCGACAGGGTCTGGCCAGTCTCTTGCTGGAATCCTGGTGACTGGGGTTTCTGGCCAGGCAGTGTCGCCCTTGTGGGAGTGAACAAGCCCAGGAGACCCGGTTTTGCATGGAGAATGAGCCTCAAGACCGATTTTAGACCTGGAAGCTAAAGGCCTGGTTGCCTGGTTCAGGGCGAGGGGCTGGTCTGTGGCACCTGCATGTTTTCCTGGGAAGCAGACATGGAGCTGGAGAGGGGGGCCATGGTTGTGACTGGCGCCCCCCGGTCAAGCTGCAGCACCGACTGACGACTGACAGGAGGAGGGTGGCCCGCCCTGCCTTCCCATGGGCCAGGTGCTCGAGGACAGGGGGCGTGCAGGCACCATCCACATGGGACCTCGCCGCATCGCCCCCATCCCTTTCCCCCCAACTACAACAGCGTCCTTGCCCGAGGTCCCCCGGAGTCTCATACTTTCTGCTACTTTGGACCTGGGCAGACCCTGCACTTGGAGGCACATTCCAGAACCATGAGGCAGCCCAGGATACGTGCATGGGCGTGGCCAGGCCTCCCCAGCATCTTCCTGGGAGCTCTCCAGCTGGCCAGGAAGCTCGAGGTCTTAGCTCAGGGGCCCTGCTGGCTACGGGGCTGTAGGGTGACGCCATGGACCAGAGCTGCTCATCACCCAACACTCCGGGGGGTCACAGCTCCTGGGTTTGAAGTCAGCATTTCTTTAGCCTTTTGTTGATGTTTAGGGGAGTCTTTAAAAGGAGGCTGACTAACAAGAGTCACAGGGCTGTGCGATTCTGCCCACAGGTCCTCGGTGGGTCGTGTCAGATAGTACAGCACGGGTGCAGGCTACGGAAGCGCCTGCTGCTGCTCGGACAGCCCTGCGCATGAACGCGCCTGGTGGCGAGAACATGCAGCAGCCCCAGCTGCTGTGTGCGGGGCCTCAGGCGGGCGGGCGCAGGCAGGAGGGAGGGCCCCGTGATAAGCAATGCCCCGGGCCCAAGAGCCGCTCTTTTGAAACTTCTTTGAAATGAGATCCTGGAATAGGCCTGCATTTCCACAGGCATCAAGCTGTCAGCTTCAAAGAGGGAGAGCAGGCTTCCGAGGCCTGATCCCTTTAGCGAGCAGCTGAGGCCCAGGCTGTGGATAGATGTTTGACGTGCTGGCGGGGGTCCTGCTCCGACACCATGCTCGCCTGGGGGACTCGGGTTCCTTGCTTGTTCGGAGTGGGCCAGGCAGCCGCTGGAACCCGGAGTGGGGCTTGCTCCTTCCTAACACCCAAGGGTGGCAGGTGGCCAGGGGGTAGGGAGGACCCGTTTCCTGGCTCCTTGCTTAGAGCCAAGACACTCGTTTGGGACTTGGCTGGGACAGGAGTTATAAAGTTCTATCTCACAGGACGAGCCCATGGAGCCAGGGACAAACAATTCTTTAAACAGCTTCAGTTGGAAACCACTGGCTGGCCCGTCGGCAGCTCTGGCTCTGACCAGGGGCGAGTTTGTCACCACAGCACTGACACGAACAGCTCTGTGAACTTGGGCGAGTAAGCTGACCTCTGCATGCTTCAGTTTGCCTGTCTGCAGAAAGTGTATGAAGCTGGGGGCAGCGCTGTGGTGTAGCAGGTAAAGCCTCCACCTAGGGTGCTGGCATCCCATGTAGGCACCGGTTCAAGTTCTGGCTGCTCCACTTCCAATCCAGCTCCCGGCTAATGGCCTGGGAAAGCACTGGAGGGTGGGCCAAATGCCTAGGCTGCTGCACACACGGGAGACCTGGAAGAAGCTCCTGGCTCTGGATTGGCTCAGCTCTGGCAGTTGCAGCCATTTGGGGAGTGGACCAGAGGCTGGGAGACCTCTGTCCTCCCTGTCTGCGACTCTGCCTCTCAATCTAAACACACAAGTACGAGGCTTAGAGTGACAGAGGACTAAGTGTAGATGAAGTGCCCCACGTCACCAGCCTCTGGCACCTGGCGGCCAGGGCTTCCTCTTTAGCGCAGACCAGGTATGGCCGACGGCCACCCGAGTCCTGGGAGGAGAGACGGTGGAGGCGCTCAGTCCTGCCGAGGTCTCTTGGGCGGCAGATTCATCAGCTCAGCGACGGGCCTGCAGCTCTGAGCGGGGCAGGGAAGGAGGGATCGTTAGCATCAGTTGCCTGTACAGAGAGGATCCGGTGTTCCTTGTGTTTGATGTCCTTGACCTCTGGGCAGGAGACAGGACACTTGGCCTCCCTTAATGTAAGTTACAGCGGCACCAGCTCGGTGCTGTTGACTGGCGCACAAGCCTGGCGAACAGCTTTGTCTTCTCCGCTTCCTTGTTCAGGGCACAGAAGCCACCCACCCCCCTCCCTCTGTGCCATCTTTCAAGGTGACTCTTCCGCCTGCCCTCTGCTCTGTGTGGCTCTGCACATCACAGGACATGAGAGCACCATGTTCCCAGAATGCCTTGGTCTTCCTGGCCATGGCCATGGATTGCTCCATCTGTGAGGGGACAAGAAAGCAGTGCTGTGACCCTCTTAGAGCCTCCTTGCCCCTTGTCTCTGGAAAGCCATTTAGGGGAAGCCCAGGCCTAAGGGACCCAGAGTCCTGAGGCGGGGGAGGGCCACTTCGGCAGGGCGGGGCCCCGCAGGTTGGAGGATGCTGTGGGAGTGGGAAAAATCTTTTAAAAGACCATTGTGGGCTTTTTAAAGGAACAGACGTGCAGTTTTGGCAAAAACGCTTTCTTGGAAGTACTGGAATAATGGGAAAGCAGTGAACTCCAAGTTCATGGGGTTTGCCCCTCTGCCTCCTATGAAATCTGGTGACCTATTCTGGAACGTGACCAACAGAAGCATCTACCGCGTGCCCGCTAGGCCAGGCTTAGCTTCGCACACAGGAACGGGGACCCGAGTGGCGAGGAATGGGAGGAGCGTCTCGTTCTTTCCTCGTTTCCTTAACGATGCTGTTGCTGTCACTTTCTGTTGGCGGGGTGATGCGGGGGGAAGACTTCCCACCTGTGAGCCCACCCCCCAAAAGGTCTTCAATGGCTAGGGCTGGGCCAGACTGAAGACAGGAGCCCAGAACTCCGTCTGGGTTTCCCACATGGGTAGCAGGAACCCAAGCAATTCAGCTGGCACTTGCTGCCTCCCAAGTCTGCATCGACAGGAGGCTGGAGTCAGGACATCGAGCTGGGACTCAAACCCAGGTACTCCCACCCGTGGGACACGGGCATCCTAACTGCTAGGCCAGACACCAGCACCCTCATCCATTCGCGAGGCCCACTGAGGAAGGGCATTCCATCTGCCGCCGAGGGAAGCAGTCTTCGCGCTGCTTACAGAGGCACCGGGTCCGGCAGGCTGTGCAGATCTGGAGCCTAAACCCTTTGCGGCTTTGGCTGTCTCAGCAGGTGGCTGCCAGCCCCTTCTACCTCCTGCTGGTGCGGCCACGGTGGCAGCCTTCGTGAAGGGCAAAGCTGCTTATGCTTCTACATCTCCATTTTAGATCTTTCTAGATACAAACAGGATGTACTGACCCAGGATAGAGCCCAGTAACTGGTACGGATCACCAGGCTACCCTTTGCCAACTGGGTTTTATCTTGCAAATAACAAACCAACTCAGGTCAGGTTAAGCTGAAGATGCGTGGTCAGGAATGGTGGCCAAGCCTCAAATTTCCCACGTTTGGAGGCCTCCTAGCCAGGTGCAAGTGCTGGTATCACTGCCCAGCTACTCCCAGATTCACGTGCTGGGTGGGCACCACATGTGCTTCCGGTGCTGGGCACCATCACCAGGGCCACTGCCTCAGCTCTTTTGGAAACCGACTACAGAAGCTGCCACCTGTCACCAGAGAGGCTGCCAATTCCATGTCGGGCAGGTGTGCTGTGTCAGCCAAGGGCAGGTAGAATGTGCCAGTGGTGGACAGTTCCACCTTCTCAAGTTGGGGGCGGCGTCTGCCTCAGAACATGGGGAGCCCCCAGGTCCCGGGGGGGGGGTCACATGCTAAACATCCCAAACTGTCCCCTCCAGCCAGGACTTTGGGTCTTTACTCTTCTGCCACCCACCGCCCTCTGTCCATTCCGGGAGCCGAGCACTGAGTCATACTTGCCCTGGGGAGGGGGCAGGCAGGAAGAGGAACCCCAAGTACGGGTAAGTCACGTGGTGCCCACCTCTGGGCTCCAGGCAGGGTGGTTGTGCCGTCTTTGCGTAGAGGTGCCACCAAGCTCCAGTGGCTGGGTGGCTGCTCCTGCTGGGGACCACAGTCCACTCAGCTCCTGGGGAGCTGTCACAACCCCCACCAAGCCTGGGGCCGGGGGCATTGCCGTGCAGCCACTAGCCCAGCCCGATTAGCCGCTCCTGGACCCCAAGTGACAGCCCATCTGCGACGAGATGCAAAGGATTGTCACATCTCCCAAGTCTGCAGCCAGCTGAGGGATTTAAAAATAAGGAATTGAAACCGACTTGTGTTATCAGCCGCTCCCCTGACAGTGGGAATAATTCGCCCCAGCTGTCACAGAGATCGCTGCCTGGATGCTGGTACGTGTGGCAGCACGCTGGTTCCAGGGGAGGCAAAGCAGACTCTCAGCCTCTGCCACCCTCCCCCTCCCCCTGGGGAGGCAGGCGAGGGCTCCCGTCCTGCAGTTCTCTCCCTCATTAGCCACAAAGCTTCCGAGAGCAGGCAGCCAGGGAAGGCGGCCTCTCGCACCAGAGGATGAAGCAGCCATGCCAAGCGGCCCCCTGCAGCCAGAGGCACCAGAGTTCACGCTGCCCTAGGGGCTGGAACATTGGGGGCAAGGGCTCCAGGCTTACTGACCCCAAAGCGGTGAGCGCACCGGGCCAGCCGTGGGTGATGGGTGGCACTGCCAGCCCGCAGCAGGTGCGCTTCTGTCCCAAGCCCCGGGGAGACTACACATCACCTGGGCGCTGCCAACACGTGTGTATGTGGCCAGCGTTGGGCTTGGCTGGCTGCGGTGCAAATGACTACATGCCTAGGAGAAAAACCCAGGTTACAAGGCGAGCATACCGATTCTTCCGACCCCGACCCTCCCCCTCCATGTTCTGATGGGCCCCTCCCCTTCCTGGTCCAGGCCGAGGGGGAAAAAAATCACAAGCAGCAGGGCCACGGGGCAGGAGCTGCTCAAGGACACAGTCTGCATGTTGGGGGCGGTCCCACGGATGCCAAAGCACTGGGCTGGGGTGGAGATGACAGCTGGCAAGGCCAAGGCCATCTCTGGAGCTCCCTGTTGCTCAAACAAGGGAGCTGAGAAAGCAACTGGACCCTCCTGCCCTCTGCCTGCCCTGGCCGACGGCTGAAGGAGCAGGGACACGCAGGTGTCAGGCCAGCTAGATTCATAGACACGAATAAGGGAGAGTGAACGGGGCAGGGAGGGAGGGAGGGACTGTTGGGCGAGATAACTGGTGAAGATCTCCCAAGAGGTGGCCTGTAATCAGACCTGCTTTTGTCTCAAGTCACTGGGAGGTTTTTTTTTTTTTTCCAAAAGACTTTGAGAGGCAGAGTGAGCTTCCATCTGCTAGTTTACTCCCCAAATGGCCGCAACAGCCAGAGCTGTGCTGATCCAAAGCCAGGAACCAGGAGCTTTCTCCGGGTCGCCCACGTGGGTGCAGGGGCTCAAGTCCTTGCCCCACCCCCCTTCTACCTTTTTCCCAGGCCACAGCAGAATGCTGGATGGAAGAGGAGCAGCTGGGACTAGAACCGGCGCCCATATGGGATGCCCACACTGCAGGCGGAGGATTAACCTACCACGCCAGGCGCCGGCCCCAGCCACTGGGAGGCTTAGAGTCGAGGATTACTGCCAAGCCTTCCCGGAGATGGGCTTTCAAGGGAAATAGTGCCGGGCTGGGGCAGCAGGGCAGTTTCCCGTGGTTCCGGCAGGTTTGCAGGGACTGCCTTTGTGAGACGGCTCTTGAAGCGACTTCACTTCCTGGCAGGGCTCGGAGAAGCCGACCACCTCATAGCAGCCTGAGCTTTGCTATTTTGGGGCAAGAATCTGGGAGCTGGAAAATGGCGGCGACTGAATGACAGAAGGAAAGAGGGGGAGAAGCTATTTCCGTTCCCCCTGGAGCCGCCTCCTCGGTCTCAGGCCAACACACCCCTAGGTCTTTACAGCATCTTCAAGCAACACTCCCGTATGCGTATGCACCAGCACAGGAGGCGCATGCGCAGACACGCAGCCACCCACACACACCTGCCCGCCCTGTGGCCTTCGGCCATAGCTCCTGCAGAACAGTGCCTGACTGTCTGCATCCTGCTCACACCCAAGTGCTTTCTGGGGACAAAACCCGTAGGTGTCCGGCTGCATCTGACGCCCCCAAGCGCCCACCTGTGCAAGTCGGGACCTTGCAAAGGTCGGACCCAGGAACCAGCAGAAGGCCTCAGCCCCAAACTTTCCCACTCTGCAAACTTGCTCAAAGGCGGCTTCCTCTGCGCTTTAAATAGATGTGCTGGGCTGTGCTTTAAGTTGGACACGTTTCTTTTTTTAAACTTAAAAAAAGCACAATCGCAAAAAGCAAGAAACATAGTGAGTCACCCACGGGAGGAGGGCGGTGCTCCCTGCTGGGGGTGGGGGTGGGGGTGGGGGCTCCAGGGAACATTCCAGGGCTGTGTGGAGGTCCAGAGCGCTGGGTCTGAGGGCACCTGGAGGGACTGTGCCCCAGGGGCTCGGACCAGCAGCCTGGCGCGTGTTGGAGTACGGCATTGGCAAAGAGCACCCCGTCACCAGGACGACAGGACTGCAGATGGGCAAACAGGCTCTGTAGGGGATCAGGACGGCAGCCAGTTCCCGCAGGCCCCGCCCCCCCTTTACATAGAGCTGGCCAAAGACCACCCATGGCTGCTGATGAACCTCACAGGAGCCGCTCCCGATCTTGGTTTTCGAGAACCTGGCCAGTTTAGTTCACGGGCTTACAAAGCCACACCCGGCCATGGTGCGGTCAAGGTCAGAGAAAACGCACCGAGCGCAGATCACTGCAGAGGCGCCACAGATCACACTCATGGGGCAAGTGGGGGTCGGAAAGCAGCTCAGCTCCCCTGCGTGATGGCAGTCGTCTTTGTGTACCCCTGGCCTGGGAAAGGGGGCGGGCCTGCGTGCGGAAACCCACGTTTTGCCGGAAGACGGATCTGGGCAGGCAGGAAGCCCCCTTTATAGGGATTTCGCAGTCAACACTTGATAACGTATGTTCCTGTCAGCTCGGGATGTCCCTGGCAAGCTGACAGAGCCAGAGCCTGCAGCGTCTTAGCCCATAAAGTTCCTTGTGCTTAAGTGGGGCTCCGTTTGCCAGGTGTGAACTATTTGTGTCCCAGCAGCCTAGCAAGCCTTAACAGGTGGATGCAAGACAGGCTTGCCAAGCGGCAGCACAGTGGGACCTGGTACATTGCTCCCCCACCACCACTATGCCGGCAGCGGGGGGGGGGGGGGGCACTGGTGCCAGCAGGGCAGGCCTGAAGCCTGCCCCTGGCTCCTCCCAGTCCATCATCCAGCGATCGGACTGGAGACCAGGGCCCAGTTGGCCTCAAAGTCTGCTTCAAGGTCAGAAGAAACACGGGTCGATGTTGTGGGAACTGCGAGGCTCTGCCTTTCAAGTAAATAAAACCTTGGAGACCCTGGCGCAGTGTCAGCAAGCGAGCGAGCTTTCTTCCATCTACTGGTTCACTCCCCAGATGGCTGCAACTGCCAGAGTTCAACTGATCCAAAGCCAGGAGCTTCTTCCGGGTCTCCCACGCAGGTGCAGGGGCCCAAGGACTTGGTCCATCTTCCAATGCTTTCCCAGGCCATAGCGGGGAGCCAGATCGAAACAGAGCAGCCAGGACTTGAACTGGCGTCCATGAGGGATGCTGGCACAGCAGGTGGACAATTATCCTTCTACACCAGTGCCAGCCCCCAGGGTCTCCACTTTCATGTGGGCACAGCCACCCCACAGACCTGGACCACACAGTCAAGCCTTGGGCCCAAGCATATCAGAGCCAGTGTTTGGTTCAAGGGCTCAGCCCTCGTTCCTCCACCGCCTGGCCCCTGGCCCCATCTCCACCAGTGCCCTGCACTTGGACAAGGCCTGGAATCCAATCCCCATGCTGCCTAGAGCTGGGCACCTTTCGGTTAGATAGTGCCTCAGTTTCTTCCTCTGAAATGGGACAGTGATTACATGAAGTGTCTCTGCTTAGAGCCCCCGGAGGTTAACTAGACAATGCTTGTAGTAGTGACAGTAATGGATACCCATGTCACAGAACCGCATAAGCGGCACAGGCCCCTGAGCACCGTGAGGCAGCCTGGGGTGCTCTGGGAGGTCCTGTCACTCTTTCTGCCTCGCTTCCTAACCAGTCAGATGGGGTTGGCAGCACCCAGTGGAGAAGGCTGGGCAAGGCCATTAAAACCGGCCAATACGAAGAGACCTGAGGCCTCCAAGGCACTAGATCCTCCCTTCTCCCCTCCCGAGAAGAGGGGAGCATGTCCAGCCCAACCCAGCAGGGCAGGCAGCCAGGGGGCCAGCATCAAGCTGCACCGCTTTGCCGGGAACCGGCTCCCAAATGTGCAAGAGCTGCCTGGCGCCGTGGTGGTCCCAGCCCTGCTTCTGGGGTAGTGCAGGCCTGCCCCAATCAATCCTGGGGGTAAGGGCTCCAGGAGCCTGGCAAACATTCCATGAATTCCCCCTTTAAAGATAGCCCGCACCAGTGTTGTGGCGTAGAAGGTTAAGCCTCCGCCTGCAGCGCCAGCACCGCATATGGACACCAGTTTGAGACCCAGCTGCTCTACTTCAGCTCCCTGCTGGTGTGTGGCAGAGCAGCGGAAGGTGGCCCAAGTCCTTGGGCTCCTGCACTCACATGGGAGACCCTGAAGAAGCGCCTGGCTTCAACCTGGCCCAGCCCCAGCAGCTATTTGGAGAGTAAACAATTTCTCCTATCTAACCCTGGCATTTCAAATAAAAACATCTCGAAAGTTCCCACCTGCACCCCAAGGCTAGTGCTGTGGTGCAGCAAGTTAAAGCCCCAGCCTGCAATGCCGGCATCCCATACAGGCACTGGTTCATGTCCCGGCTGCTCCACTTCCAACCCAGCTCCCTGCTAATGCGCCTGGGAAAGCAGAAGATGGCTCAAGCACTTGGGCTCCTGCACCCGTGTGGGAGACCTGGAAGAAAGTCCTGGCTTTGGATCCGCCCAGCCTTAGCTGTTGTGGCCATTTGGGAAGTGAACCAGTGGATGGAAAAATAGCTTGGTCTTTTAAATAAGATGGATCGGGGGGGGGGGCGCCCCGTATGGGGTAGGCATTTGGTGCAGCAGTTAAGATGCCGATTGGCACGCCTTCACTCTATACCCAAGTGCCTGGGTCCAAGTGCTGGCTCGGCTTCCAATTCCAGCTTCTTCCTGATGCCGCCCTGGGGAGCTGACAATGGCTCAAGTGCTTGGGTCCGCTTCCACTCAATGGGACACCCAGCTCCTGGCGTTAGCCTGGCCCAGCCCCAGCTGTTGTGACCAACCCAGCAGACAAAAGATCTCCACCACCACTCTCCCCAACCCCCATCGCTCCGCCTTTACCAGTAGGTGATTCTAGAACGATTTTAAAGTAGCCCCTGGGTGCCCCGTCTCCCCCGCCATCCCTGCTGAGGCGTCAGAGGCAGGAAACCAGGGCCCGGGTCATTGGCAGCCCTCCCAGGGTGTTTGCTTCGCACCCTTCACACGTGCATCTCAGCGAGAGGTGTAGCTTGTGAAGTCTGGACTTAGAGCTTGTCGCTGATGGGGAGATAACAGGCAAGATGCGCAAAGGGCGCTTCCTCTCTGCCCGAGCGCAGGCCGGGGCCCACCTTCTCCACCTGCCTGCTCAACTCGGATAGGCAGGACCACACCCAAGGCCTAACCCAGTAGTCATCCCAGCTCTCAAGGGCTCGGGCGGCAAGCTTCTCTCTCCCGCCCCCAGCCCACACCACACAGGGAGGGCCTTCGCGGAAGCTGCCTGGCACACACACTTCCCCTTCATTTTGACTGCCCAGGACAGAGTGGCACGGGTGTTATCACTGACCAAGGCAGGAAGAACAGGATGGACCCGGAACTACTGTGGGTCGAAGGTGGGCCGCGGGGACGGGGCTCCCAATCAGTGCCGTGTCTAGTGCCGGTGCACTCCTGGGTTAAGGTCCCACGGCTCCGTACCGATCCAGACGATGCAGAGCACCGGGGGTGCGGGGATACTTCACCCTGACGTTACTTATGACGCAGAACGCGATGGGAATGCCGGTCCGATAGTTACGCTGTGTCTAGGGAATAGGGACAAGAAGCCTATGTGTCCAGGTGCAGTTTTCTTCCCCAGATATTTTCCATCCTCAGTTGGTCGAATCCGCCGCGTTCCGGCCTAAGGGAAGGGATTGCTGTCCTGGCACCTCAGACCTTTCAGCACTAGGGGGCGCTGTTGGCATCAGCCTTGCTTCCCGATGAGCCCGGCAAAAGCCCAAAGAGGGAAGGGGCATCTGCAGGTGCTGTGGGTTAACTGGCCAGTGAGGTCCCCTCGTGAGCGGAACCCCTCCCTGGCACCGCCCCCCCCCCCAAAGGATGCAATCCTGTGCACTTTGGGGGAGGCCAGGTTTCCCACCTTCATCTCCTTTTCTGCCACCAGGGGGCGAGGGGCTGGGCACAGGCCTGGGCACATGTGCTACAGCTGCCGGCCGCCCACCATGGCCAGAGTTCTGTGGCAGGCCTTGCCAGGGCAGTGAGGGGCCCGAGCCGGCGGCCGGCACACAGTGAACGGCGTTTCTGGGCCTGGGTGAGAACTCTGGCATTGAGGGTTGCCTATTCGCATTAGACTCACGAGTGGCTGTGTCCTCCGCACACACACCCCACCCCACGTGATGCTAGGGCTGAAAGAGGACACAAGATGCGACTTGCCAAGGAGAAGTTTCCATTTTACACATGAATGAAGGCAACCTTGACAGATGCCCATTTCTCTATGGAGAATCCACCATCACAGCGGCAGGTTAACCCATCTCTTGACTGATCAGTTCATCAAAACATCACCCAGGGCAGAGAATCTGCTTGATGCAGTCAGCAACCTTGACCCATTAGGGCGCAGACGAGACTACACATTTGCATTCCCCAAGCATACCTGGAGCATTAAAAACAGTCAAAAGGAATTCGATGTTTAAGTCATCATGCAGCCCATGATCGAACTTTTAAGAAGTAAACTATATTTGGTTTTTGAAAAATTGCCTAATGTGTGCATGAAACAAAATCTTATGAGACTTTCAAAATATCCACTAGTGAATGAAAGTCAAATGCTGCATTATCAAGGCTTGTGATGCAGGAAGAACAGCAATTTCAAGGGAAGTATAGCCTTTGGTAATTATAGTAGGAAAGAACAGAGCCTCAAGATTAATGAAGTATTTAAGAAATTAGAGGAAAAACAGGAATAAAAAAGGGCCCAAGGGACCGGTGCTGTGGCAAAGCAGGTAAAGCCACCACCTGCAGTGCTGGCATCCCATATGGGCACTGGTTCTAGTCCCGGCTGCTCCACTTCCCATCCAGCTCTCTGCCATGGCCTGGGAAAGCAGTAGAAGATGGCCCAAGTCCTTGGGGCCTTGCACTTGCGTGGGAGACCTGGAAGCAGCTCCTGGCTCATCGCTTTGGATCGGCTCAGCTCCGGCCATTGTGGCCAATTGGGGAGTGAACCAGCGGATGAAGACCTCCCTCTCTGCCTCTCCTTCTGTGTAATGCTTTCAAAATAAATCAATCTTTTAAAAAGGCACAAGTTATTGAAATAGACAAAGATACAGGAGAGCAACCAAATGCAAAGCTGATTCTTTGGGAAAAAAAAAATGGAACTTTGACAGAAGCTTAAAGAGGACAGAAGAAACCAAAACAATACTGTGAGAAGGGAGACATGACACAAAAAGCGGTCTTAAGAGACTGCTAGTAATAACCCGACAGTATGCCGCGATTCCGCAACCTTCGGCAGAGGTGCTGGGACAGAGCAGGCGTCTGGCACATCCAATGAGCTGCCCACATCCCACAGTGGAGCGCCCGGTTGGCGTCTCAGCTCCACCACTTCCTGCCCGAGAGGCAGCAGGCGATGGCCGGAGTACTTGGGCCCCTCACACCCACGCAGGAGCCCTGGGTAGAGTTCTGGGCTCCTGGATTCTGCCTGGCTCAGCCCTGGCCAAGGTGAGCATCGGGGAAGTGAGCCAGCAGATGGGCGATTCACATTCACTCCCTCTCTCAGCCTCTCAAAGAGGGCGAGGAAGCAGTCGTGGAGGTGCTTGAGGACAACCCTGGAGGGGGCTGAGCGCTGTGACCTTTCCCCAGGGAGAAGTGACAGCAGGTGTCCAAGGTCAGCCACCCCAGACTGGCTGCCTGCAGCATCTGCGGAATCCCAAAGCTCTCCGCGGCCACTGAAGCTCTGTAGCGTTAGTCAACGCCTTCATCCGGGCTGTTGAAATGTAAGGGACTGTATTATGAGCGGAGTTACATTTCAGATATCAAAATTAAGTTCCTTTTCTAGTGGTCTTCTCTTTAGGTGTCTGGCCTTGTTGTTAGCTTTTGAAATTCAGATTGAAATAGAGTAGCAAAGCCAGCCAGCAGTGCCTGTACTGGAGGCAAACCAGTTTTCCATCCGAATCTCCACCTCTCAGGGAGGCAGGGATGAAGCCAGGAGCCAAGAACTTCATCCAGATCTCCTACACGGGTGCATGGGCCCAAGCACTTGGGCCACCCTCCCTGACATTAGCAGGGAGCTGGATCAGAAGTGGAGCAGCTGGGACTCGAACCATGCCCATAGGAGATGGCGGCTCTGCAGGTAGCTTTACCTGCTCCCACCGCAACCCTGCCCTGCAGCTGCTTCTTAAAGCAATGCCTTGCAGCAGGCAGAGCACGTCGGCACGGTGGAGACAGAGCCATGGCGTCACGCAGTGGGCCCCTCGCTTAGGTCACTTTTCTGAGTTCAGTTGGATCCTGACCATTTCCCCCAGATGCTGCCCAACTGGGGCTACCATGGCTGCCGACGCAGACCTCCTTGGCCCTGCCCACATGTGTCTCACTCAGCAGAGCGCACTCAATGGCTGAGGCAGCCCTAGCCATCATCTTCCACACACTCCATTTCCAACTTCCCCGGGAACACAAGTCCCTTATCTGCACCCCCAGCAACATACCCAGGCCCAAGCCCCGCGTGCCCCTGACTCGCCCTAGTTCTTGAGGCCCAAGATATGCTAGGGCCCCCAGCACCGAGTGCACCCGTGCTGATGCGAATGTGCGAAGCCAGCACCGTGCACAGCGGTGACCCTAGTGTCTGCTGCTGGTGACAGTGCTCCTAGGAGAAACCTGCAAGGAAGCAGTGGGCATGGACAGGATGGGGACGCAAGTGGAGCCCAGCCAGCATCCCCATTGCACAGGGGGACAGGCAGTGTGCCGCCCACACAGCTGGTCGGTGGCTACTGATGAGGGGCCGTGACCTTCCCATCAGGGGCCTCCTACCAGCCTAGAGCCATCTAGCAGTGCTTCGGTTGGGATGTGGTTCTGGTGCTGGAAGCTTGGTCCTTGGGGTGGCAAGGTCGAGGTGGTGGAGAGAATGGATGCTGTTCTCAGAGGAGCGGCTTGCTATAAAGGGAGGCCAGCCCGCACACTTGGCTGCTTTTCCGCACACACCTACTTCCCTGCTTCTCTGCCGTGCTATGATGCGGCCAGGGGGCACCCGCCAGAGGCTGACCTTACACTTGGCCTCCAAGACGGTGAGCTCAAACAGCCTTTTTAAGGAGCCAGCCTCAGGCGTTTTGTTAGAGCCAACAGAGCATGAAGTAGCAGAGGCAGACGAGGGTGTCACTGCACTACTGTGCACGAGCGCACAGGCACGCCAGCCAACAGACCCAGCCAGGCCGGCAACAGATGCTGCCGGAAGTAGTTCCTGCCCCTCCCCACGAGTGTGTATTCTCTCTGCTGTGGTCCCCGGACATGGCTGCAGTTCCAACCCTCAGCTCGCAGGACAAGTGGAGATTTCCAAAGCTGTGGGACTTCCAAGCCCATGTACAGTTGCCAGAACTACAGATACAGGACAGCCAAGTTAACTTTGGATTTCAGAACAGTGAATGTGTTTTTAGTATGATATCGGGCACACGCTTGTACTAAAATAGGGGGTGTCATGGGGCGGGCGTTTGGCCCAGCTGTTAGGAGGCTAAGACATCTGCTTCCCACTTTGGAGCACCTGGATAGGATACTGGGCTCTGGCTCCCATCTCCAGCTTCCTGTTAATACAGACCCTGGGAGACAGAAGGCAGAGCGCAAATTCCATTTCTGCCACCCACGTGGGAAAACCAGATCGAGTTGCTGGCTCCCAGCTTTGGTTCCAGCCCAGCCGCAGCCATTGCAGCCACCGGGAGAGTGAAGCTGCAAGTTGGGAGAGAGCACTCTTGTCTACCTAGTGTCTTATTTTTCTGCAATGCAAGTTTACCAGGATCCTGTATTTACCTGGTAACTCTGATGCTGCCTAGGGATGGGAATTGCATTTAAAGCCGGATTGTGGTGATTGGGGGGGGGGGGCATTCTTTGAAATTGAAGGATACGCTAACGCTTGCCTTTGCGGGGGGGTGGGGAACTGTCCCATTACAAGGGTTTAGACGTGGCCTCGTGACCACTTACAAGGCGTGCTCAGACTGCGGAGCCCAGGAGGAACTGTACGTTCTCGGTACCGCGTTCTTCAGGTCCCGGCGAGAGCCGCCCCCGCGCTTGGCAGGCAGCCTCGGGGTTCCCTCCACCCTCGCTCCAGAGCTCTGACTAAATCCGATTTCTTTCTCGCCATCGATCACTGCGAACACCCCCGCGCGGCGGATCTCGGCTCTAGCCTCTGCACCGGGGGAAGCCCGGGGGCCCAGCCAGCCCGGCGTGCCCCCAGCGCTGCCTTGCCGCTCTCCCCGACTCGGGCTGAGGGGCCCCGGTGACAAGTGGCACCTGCGGGGAGCCCTGGCCAGCGCCAGCATGCTGGGCAGTTAGCCCCGCTGGGCACGCGCTGCCCGCGGCCACACGAGTCTAGGCTGTAATTAAATCCGACGGTGGACAGACAGATCGCTCACCGCAGCCTCAGCCGAGCACGAGTCACGTTGCCGAGAGGAATCACCCGGCCTCGGAGCTGCCATTGCTACTTGCTCAATTGGGGGTCTTTATGCCATCGCTCGGGATTTTTGACCCCCTCCCATTTATTCCCCTTCTTGGGGACAAGCTCTAGCCCGGAATGGCTAGAGTGCAGCTGGAGCCCCTCAGCCCCCCAAGGAGGTCCCCGAGCCACGGGGTGGGGAGGGCGTGAAAGGAGGCGGCATCTGGCCGCTTTGTTAGTATTCGACCTTAATGTGAAATTTGGTGGCAGGGAGGAGCCCGCAAGGAAGCCTCGTGATGTGCGCTTGGCTTTGGGTTGCCCGCTCCCGGGCAGGTACCACGCAAGCGGGGGCTCCAGCCCAGCCGCTGCGGCAAGTGGCCTGGCCTGCGTGAGAATCCAAGTACTGCCCCGCAGGGGACTTCCCGGGGCCGCCCCCGAGACCCACCGCGGGAGCCGGCTCCGCTCGCTTCCCACCCACCGGCAGGCTTTGCAAGCAGTGGAGCCGCTGGGCTGTACGGGCGGGCGCTGTGGAGGCAGGCCCCGGGAGGCAAGCCCCAAGTCCCGCAGTCTTCTGGCCCCGCCCCCACCCGGCTTTCCCAGGGTCCCCTAGGGGCCTGTGGCACGGACACTCAGGGACAGGGGAGGTTTCTCCCTTTCGATTTCGCTGGATGCTGTCAGCAGCAGGGGCAGTGACAGGGGACTGCCATTTCGAGCCACACCAGGGCTGAGCAGGCAGTGCCCCCTCATGACTCAGCACATACACGTCGTCTCCTCCTTTGGGTCCTCACACCCATTTTAGGAGGCCAGTGGAGGGGTTGGGGTGCCCTGGTCCTATTGTGGATCGCCGTGAGCTATTTGCCAGGTACTGAATCACTGAGCCCCCACACGTAAGTGGGTTAGGAGCCCCTTTTTCCAGCAGAGATCTCTACATCATCCCCCAGATTCCCTGTGCTTTGAGAGATTTTTATCTACCAAGCTGCAAGTGATAAGTTAATTTGTTCTGCTGCATTTTATTAATTGGAGATGAACATAATGGCCAAATGAAGTCTCCATCCAGCGTGAAATAGACGGTGCTCCCAAGCTGAGAAGCTGGGATTCCCGCCAAGATCCAAGAGATGGGACATTTTCATTAGCCCAGGAGACCTTACCCGAAGCGCCATGCACTGTGACAAGCCCAGATACTTGACAGAAGCCAGGAAAGACGACCCCCCTTCCCTAGAGGCCCAGAGGCCCCAGGGAGGCGAGTTACGGGGGAGCCAAGTTCCACCTGGCAGTCTAGGCCTCCTTGGGCTGATCAGCAGTGCAGGAGCAGAAGGGACCGGATAGTTGGCTCTGGAAACGGGGTGCAGAGCCTGTGCCAGGACAGGCACTACTCTTACTGACGACCTACTCAGGGCCTCCTTCCCTTGGTGGCAACCTCCAAAAGCCACAGGGGCCCCCCCAAGGATGCCGCCTTCCCGGACCTCTGGACACAGGGCCGAAAGCTCCGCCCTTGCACGAAGAATCCAAGGCTGGGCCGCCTTCCAGGACAGGATCCTGGGAGGGCAGGAGGTCCAGGGCCCTCCGGAAGCAACTCATGAGAAACACCCCCGGACAAGCCCGCAATGCCGGCCACATCGGGCTCATGAAGCCACAGGACCAAGGCTCAGGCCTCCCCAGCGGAGTGTGGCCCAGGAGAGACAGACCCTCCGTGGCTGCCCAGAGGAACGATCCCAGCCGTAACCCTGGACTGAGCATGCGCCAGGGTTCTTCTGTCAGAGGCTCGCCTTTGTTCTGAATCCTTGGTATTTTGCAAAGATCACTTAGTTTGACTTTCAACTCCATTTGTCTGTTACTTCACTTAAAATCTCCTGTGAGACTTAAAAACCCTACATGCCTGTGAGTGTTGTTAGACGTCTATTTATCTCAAGTAAATATTAATAAGGGGGAATATGGAATGGCAATTTAATCCAGCCAGAAAACTGATGTATGAATAAAAATAAAATCAAGTATACGGGTCAATTTACCAAAGGCAACTAAGCCTAATTCACCCAATGAAAACAGATTGTCAGTTAAAAATGGAAATCCAGGTACATGCTACTTGGAGAAACACCTAAGAGTGAAGAAAGGCTGAAAGTAGAAAGCCAAAAACATCAGAAAAATGCCAATAAGGAGGAAGCAAGAACAGCAGTGGCAAGAAGGCACAAAACGCCAAACAGGATCAAGGACAAAGACTAGGATAAAAATATGCAGCCAAGAGCATGAACCATTGCTAACTTGCACTAGACACAGATGTAGGAAACAAACTGCAGAAATACTATCATCATAATCAAAGTTCAGTTCTGACAAAGTGTTTCAATTCACTTTCCCAACTGGAAACACCTAATAAGGAAAAGGCATAGACAAAGTGATTGATACAACCCAAGAATTTGGTGTAAAATACAAAGAGCAAGTTTGCTTTCGCCGCACTGTAAGGCTAACGCAGTTTCTCCTACTCCTCTCAGCGCAGAAAACTTGCGTGACCAAGTACACAGGGTCTCTGCCCACACGCCAAAGCCAGCAAGGCTGCAGCAGGTAGCAGTTAGGCGGGCCCTAACTCCAACAGCATCCACCTGGGCACAGGGCCGGCTCACGGCCTGAGGGCTGTGTCCTCCGCTGAGCCCCGTGCTTTGCCCTGTGGGGTTTCACCTGTGTTTCGAAGCTGGTTTCATTTGCTGGAGTGGCTCCCGGCACTGCGGAAAGTGTATTTACTGGTTTGCATTAAGTTGTATCACAAAGGGATACACACGGGTCTACAGGCCACAGCGTGTGGCAAGGGGCCCTTTCCGAACTATCCAGAAACTTGGGGTTTTATTGGCGGCCCCACTGACAGCACACAGAAGAGCAGGGCTTCAAGGAAAGCTCATGAACTTTCGTTTTTAAAGGGTGTCTAAAAATTAAGGACCTAAGCAGTCTTAAGTTAGGAAAAAGCCCAGCAAGATAGCAAGCCAGCAGAGAAGAACAATTGGTCTAGAGAAAATCTGAAACTTCCCTGAAGTAGCGCAAAGGCTAATACCAAAGCCGATACTTAAAGACTACCAATGCGCGCACACCCCTAGCAACGCACATGGAGACGAGGTCACCCAGGACGGAGACGTGACAGAACAGGTTTAGGCACTTTGACGCCTCAGAGTCCAGTTTGACTTAGAACAGATAGTTTCTTTGCAAAATTAAAGCTACCAAAATTGAGTTGCCACCTTAAGCAGATCATTTTACCAGGGATTGGAAACAAAGTAGCAACTGACCAGGAGGAAGGTACCAGGACCACATGGGCCCACAGCTGAGTTTTATCTAAGGAAACCATCCCACACCGTGCCCTTGGTGTAGATACCAAGATCCCACAGTCTCTCCAGGTTGCTTTGCAAGCCCACCTCTTACTGACACTCTCTAAATTCAGAGTGGCTCAGGTCTCACAGGCCCCCTGATCAGACTCATGAGCTCACTCGTCTCCCCTGTGGGTGACGTCTTAGTGTTCGCCATCTCGAGGGTTTTTCCAGGAATCCCAGGCCCTGACGGACTGAAGCCAACTTTGCCGGAGTCCACAGGAGAACCCAATACCGCTAATTGATAGAGGCCACGGGCATTACAGACCAGCCAGGGACCTGAGCACCTGCCACCTTTTAACCCTACCTTCTATGTGTACCCACCTTTCTGCCCGAACCCCTTGGGGAGCCTGAGGAAAAGTCAGTTGCCTATGGTCCCTTGCTGTGGGCCTTGCAAATTTTCGCTGCTCCAGTGTGATACAGCAGGGCTAGATTCTGGCCGGCCTCCCATACAGCCATTAGTGCACAAGTCCACTTGTTACTTGTACCTGCTTTTCAACCGAACCTGTCCACTCCTAGCTGGCTACTCTCGTTAGAAGTCAGATCTGGATTCAAAGGAGCAGGTAGACCCTAGACTGCACTTCTAGCAGGTTCCAGGTGAGCACACGCTGCTGTTGCTGCTGCTGCTAGAGGCCGCTTGGATTTCAACTACTTCACAGAGTAGGAGACAGTGACCGAGTTTACAAAGCCAGCGTTGACTTAATACCAAAGCTAACGCCAACAGCAGATCCTTAACTATAAACATCAGCGTGAACCCCAAGCGGTAGCAAGTACTTGGACACAGAACAAAGGACTGAAACTGGTTGTTGCCCCTAGTAGGGTTTCGTGGACAACCCCTGAAGCTCAGTAGCTCCTTGCTGGTTTCCCCTTCTCCCCCAAACCTTCCCACCCCAGGCCTTTAGTAGCATGACCCTTGGGGGACAGAGCCTACTGGTAGAGAAAAGGAGTGGAAACAAGACCCAGACAGCTTTAGGAAGAGAGAGGTCTGAGGACTTGGACAGGATGCGTCCTCGTGCGGAGCCCAGGGGGCCCCCACCAATCAGATTGCCCCGCGCCCACCTCCCGACCTCTTCTGACCCTGCTGCGGGGTAGCCCTAGGCTAGGCAGGGCTCAGTTTCTAGACTCTCTTACAGAAGGAATTCAATGAGGAGACAAAATGAAAAGTGAGGCGAACAAGGCTCGCTCACAGCGAAAGAGAGACAAAGGAGCAGCCGCCAGACTTCGGAGGTCCTCTTATATGATCTGGGGCGCCGCTTAATGGACTCCTCAGGGGCGGAGTTTGGGGGGAGCAGGCCTCCACTACCGCCCATTTCCTTGCCCTTTTTTGGGAGTCTCGGAAGTGGGCGTGGTGACCAGGGTAATTGGATCATAATGACATTGCAGCAGGCTAAAGGTCAGCTGTCTTAGATGTTTGTTAGCTGGGGCAGGTTCGTGGTTCGTGGTTCCTAAGCAGCAAAACCGTGACAGCTGCTAGCTCCTTTGCTTCCAACATCAACCCCATAAAACATTCTATAGTCTCTCGATTGCAAAAGCAGATTTGGTTTTATTCCTGTCTCCGTGCTGGTCTCAGTCTCTTGGTCTCTCGGTCTCTCTCTCTGCATTTCAAGTAAATAAATCTTTTAAAAAACAAAGTAAGGGACCAGCGATGTGGTATAGCTAGGAATCCCATATGGGCGCCAGTTCGAGTCCCGGCTGCTCCTCTTCTGATCCCACTCTCCACTGTGGCCTGGGAAAGCAGTAGAAGATGGCCCAAGTCCTTGGGCCCCTGCACCCACGTGGGAGACCTGGAGGAAGCTCCTGGCTCCTGGCTTCAGATCAGTGCAGCTCCGGACATTGCAGCCGTTTGGGGAGTGAACCAGCAGATGCAAGACCTTTCTCTCTCTCTGCCTCTTTAAGTCTGACTTTCAAATAAATAAATAATTTCTTAAAAAACAGAAAGTAAAAGAGAGAGAGGAGAATCTTCCATCTGTTGGTTCACTCCCCAGATGGCTGCAATAGCTGGCGCTGGGCCAGGTGGAAGCCAGGAGCTTCATCGAGGTCTCTCACGTGGGTGGCGGGGACCCAAGCACTTGGAGCTTTCTCAGGTGCATTAGCAGGGAGCTGGATTGGAAGCGGAACAGCTGGGACTTGAACCCTCGCACTGTGTGGGATGCCGCACACAGTGGTTTAGCCCGCTGCACCCTAACACTGGCCGAGCCTTTCTTCTCTTGAAGATGGGTGGCAATTTGGATTCTTGTGCTTCGAGCAGCGAACTTACTCTACTTACTAACAGAAAGTTTTTCAATATAAAGCAATCTAGCAATAGGAGTGTCTATATAAATATATACACACACACATACATACTAAAGCAGGAAACCATGGAATCAAAGCTACCATCTCTAATAAAAACTTTGAGAACTAGAACTAGGCTGAAACCATGTGAACAAAACTAGGGATACTTATTAAAAACCAACACAAATATGACGGTAAATGTCAAAACACTGAAAGGATTTAATTAAGATCAGGAACAAGACTCGGAAACCCCATGTCCATTAGAATCATCTGGGAAGCTTTTAAAGACTGTCTGCCAATTAACTCTCCGAGCCCGAGGGCCTGGCATTGGGACTTTTTTCAAAAGCTTCCTGGCTGATACTAATGTGTAGCCTGGGGTGAGAACCATGGTCTTAAAGGCTACAGCAAATGCAACATGAAAAGAAAAGAAAACAGCAGGACTCATCATTGGGAAAGAAGTGCAGATGGCAGACAAAATACAGAACACCCGGTTAAACTCAATTTCAAACAAACAGTGAGCACTGTTTTTAATATAAAGCATGTCCCATGCAATATTTGGGACACACATAACACTAAAAAAAGGACTGTTTATCTGAATTGCATATTTAACTGGGCATTCTGTATTTTTGTTTGCTAAATCTAGCAACCCTAACAGAAGAGATATAAATTAACTCTATTTGCCGGTTATAGTTGTCTACCTTGAAAATCCAAGAGGTCTTATTAAGAAAATGTATAGAATTCACAATGATGATATCTAGTAAGGAGTTTGGGTAACAGAATTGACACAGAAGTCAACAGTGTGCCTTTTACTCTGGTAAGAAGTACCTAGAACGACAAATGGAGATACGCCTTTCATTTGTAATAGGCGAAAAAAGTACAAAACATTTAGGAATGAAGTTAATGAGAGACATAAGATCCATAAAAGGAAACCTATAATACCTTAAATGTAATTCAATTAGAATCTTAACAAGGTTTTCTCGGAATTTCATTAATTATCTCAAAGTTCCTACAGAAAAATAAACGTGTGAGAATAGCTGAGAAAAGTATGAAAAGAACAGTGGAGCAGGCCGGCGCCGCGGCTCACTAGGCTAATCCTCCGCCTAGCGGCACCGGCACACCAGGTTCTAGTCCCGGTTGGGGTGCCGGATTCTGTCCCGGTTGCCCCTCTTCCAGGCCAGCTCTCTGCTGTGGCCAGGGAGTGCAGTGGAGGACGGCCCAGGTGCTTGGGCCCTGCACCCCATGGGAGACCAGGAAACGCACCTGGCTCCTGGCTCCTGCCATCGGATCAGCGCGGTGCACCGGCCGCAGCGCGCCGGCCGCGGTGGCCATTGGAAGGTGAACCAACGGCAAAGGAAGACCTTTCTCTCTGTCTCTCTCTCTCACTGTCCACTCTGCCTGTCAAAAAATAAAATAAAATAAAAAAAATTTAAAAGAACAGTGGAGCAGTGGAGTAAGAGTTGCCTTCCTAGTGGGGTTGCCATTGCGGTGCAGCGGGGGAAGCAGCCACCCCATGCGGGTAGCGCTCCACTTCTGATCCAGCTCCCCCTGCTCAGGTGCCTGGGAAAGCAGTGGAGGGTGGCCATACGGGAGACCTGGATGGACTTCCTGGCTCCTGGCTTCGGTCCGGCCCAGCCCGGCCTGGCCCGGCCCAGCCCTGACCATAGCGGCCATTTAGGGAGGGAAATAGCAGATGGAAGATCTCTGTCTCTCCCTCTCTCTCTCCCTGTAACTCTCCCGTTCAAATAAATAAATAAGTCCTTTAAAAAAAATTGCCTTACTAAAGATCTGGAAATGCTATAAAACCACTAAAATCAAATCCATGTAATATTGGTATAAAAATAGACAAAATGTATGGAATCATTAGAAAATATAGAATTAAATACTGATACATTTGAGAAATTAGTATATAACAAATGTGGTCATTCAATTCAGGAAGAAAAGCATGGACTATTCAATAAATGAGGCTGGCATGACAGGGTATCCATATGGAATAATATAAAAATAAACCACATATTATACTACATAAAAATAAATTCTTGGATGGGAAGACTTAAAAGCAAAAAAATAAAAACCTTGCAAGAAAACCCAAGAGAGTAAATGCGGCTTGTGGAGACGTGGGCGGGCCTGCTGTAAGTCAGAAGGCCAGGAACATTCCGTGCAGAGGCCGGCAGGTGGCACAGGGGCGGAGCTGCTTGGGGCGCCCGCATCCCAAATTGGAGCCCTTAGTTTGAGTCCCAGCTCCTCTGCTTCTGAGCTAGCTTCCTGCTAATTCCCCGGGCAAGGCAGCAGCGGTGGTCCAAGTGCTTAGGTTCCTGCCACCCACCTGGGAGACCTGGATGGAGCTCCTGGCTTCAGCTTGGCCCAGCCCTGGCTATTACAGGCATTTGGGGGAGTGAACCAGTGAATGGAAGATCTGTTCCCCCCACCCCCATCACTCTGCCTTTCAAATAAAAATAAACAAACTTTTCTTAAAAAAAAAACTTATCACTTGATGAGAAAAAGATATATGGCCAAAAAGGAGAAAAAAATCACAAATATTGAATATGCAATCTACCGAAAAGCACATAGAAACTTGTGAAAAGATGCACAAATTCTCTAGCAGGGTACATAGCATACTAATGAGATAGCATTTTATAGTTATCAGATTCATGAAACATAGATCCATAACATCCAACTCCGGTTGAGATTAGGGAAAAGGGATTTTCATATATGGCTTGTGGTAAGGGCATTGCTACAGTTTTGTTTAAGATAATCAAGAAATAGCTCTTAATTTTCAAAGAGAATTACTACACTAACCAGCAATTTGACATCTGGCAATCCATTGCATTCGTAGGGGTAGCTTAGTGATTCTAAGTGGGGACACACAGTCAATACTTATTGCAGCTTGGCCTTAATGGTCAAGAATGGGAAACAAATACCTAATTAAAACAGAGTGGCTACATGAAAGGTGAACTGCTTAGCACTGAATATTATACAGCCATGAAAAAGAACTGTGTTCACAGCAGCCAGCACTGTCCATAATAACCGCCATGCCTGTCAGTAGTAGGACAGATAAGAGTCTGCTATAGTCACTGGGCTAACACACAGCTACCGGAATGAACAAACTCTAACTACATGTGCTAACACTATGAATGTCATAAACAGAATGTTGTACGAGAGAGCAGAAAGCGAATAGTTTCTTTTCTATAGAGCGCAGAACAGGCCAAAGAAACCTGTGTTGTTCCGCCTCAGTTTGGTGACTCGGCTTGGGGGGTGGGAGGGAAATGATAGTGGCGCGGGCTGGGGGAGGGGAAGTTTAGTGATCCTGGTGCATTCGTTGTGGCAATTCGTTAAGCAGTACACTAGGGGTATGTGCATGTATCTTCACCTGTCCTCTGTTGCAATAACAAAATAGCCGAGCCAGAGCAATGGCTGAAGAACGAACGCTTCCCTGGCTCACGGTTCGGGAGGCTGGGGAGTCGCAGAGGGCGGGGCTGGCATCTGGTGAGACCTTGCTGCGCTGCGCAGCATGGTGCAGGCATCGCCTGGCGGGACAGGCGGGGGCTCTGCCTCCTGACCTCATCGCATCCCAAGTGTCTGCCAGAGGTCCCAGCTCCCCCCGGAAATTGACACAGGAAGTTTGCGATCAAGTTTCCAACATGTAAAGTTCCAGAACGCAAAGAGTTCCAGCCGCAACAGCTGGCAGGAGTTGCAGTTAGGTAAGAGTTAGGGGAGGAGAGTTAGGTAAGAGTTAGGGGAGGAGAGCCGGATGCAGAAAGTGCTGTGTGGAATGACGCCATTTCCACGCTGTGTGTGCAAGTGTGCTCATCTGGGAGGCTGTCCCTGGCTTTGTACAGGATTCACGGCAAACAGCACTGTGCGAGGTCAGCAGCAGGTTAACGCAGCTTTCCCCAGCTAACAGAGGGCCCCTGAGGGCCATGCTGATGTTGGAGGGGGGAAGTTGAGAGGGAAAATGTGCCCTGTTTCTAAGGAATGTGCAACCTGATTCCACTTACGGTCTTAGAGACATTGAGAAGCACTCAGAGCCGGCATGCTAGCACACAGGGCACATGGGGCATTCGCTCACTCTCTGGGTTTCGAAAAGCATGGAGTCCGTACATGCTTAACAAAAAGCAAAGGCTACAAAAGGGCCTATTTATCTGCTGCTGGAAACATGGTGGACTCAGTCTGAAAAGCCTTTTACTATTTAATCACCTAGAAATGCTGGGTAAAATGCAACAGATTTATGTTCAATGTACAGCTCACAAATAATCAAAGCAGATCCCCAGGTGCCAGAAACAAAGAGGGAAGTGAAAAAGCAGAGAGGTGAGTGCTGGAGCCCACGGGGGTATTTGTCTCCAGGACCCAGGAGTTGGGGATTTAGTGCCCACACAGGGCCAGGAAATGAGCCCTTGGGCTTGGGGGAGGCGCAGGACTGAACCAAGAACTTTGAGTAAAGCCAGGACCCTCAAAGGAAAGCACCGGTAAACAAGAGAGACTCCGGGACACAGGACTCTGGCTGGGAAACAAACAAAAGCTCTCTGAGAATTCAAAGCCACAGGACCCCGTTCCCGCTGTTTGCACTCTACCCACACGGTTCAGAGCTCCAGCCTAGCGAGTAACACAAGACGGATCCCTCAAGAACGGGTCCTCCGGGGCTACAAAGCAGAAGCAAACAAAACCCTTCTCTGAAGAGGAGCTCGCACCTGGCGAAGACCAGGAAATGTGCACACACAACCACGCGTGAACAATCCAACCTGACCAACGGGCCGCCACGACTCTACTCCCCGCAACCTCGAAATACAGAGAGAACCAGAAGCAGAGTTTTTAAAAAAAGAAATGCATTCAATATTACCAAAGGCTAGGAAAAAAGCAATCAAATCCTAGGAATAGAACTGAACCCTAGGAAAAAATAAAACAGGCTGAACTGAAAACAAAACAAACGAAAAATCCAAATAGAACAACAAAAAAACCATAATGCATCTTGAAGTAAATTTTTCTAAAAAATTCTAGGAATGATCATACATTCATTAGGGGCTGCCGTTGTGGGTTAGGCCATTGATTGGCACTCCTGTGTCCCAAATCAGGGTGCCTGGTTTGAGCCCTGGCTAGTCCACGCTTCTGATAACAGCTTACAACTAACGGGCCTGGGAGGCAGTGGATCATGGCCCAGAGGCTTGGGTTCCAGCCAGCCATGGGGAGGCCTGTATGGAGTTTCCATTTCCTGGCTTCGTCCTGGCCCAGAGCTGGCTGTTGCAGAGTGAACCACTCTGCCTTTCAAATAAATAAATCTTCAAAAATTTTACTTTTATCTTTTAAAAAATACTTATTTAAGGCTGAGTTACAAAGAGGCAGAGGCAGAGAGAGAGAGTGGGAGCGAGAGAGAAAGATCTACCATCCACTGGTTCACTCCCTAAATGGCTGCCAAGGCCGGAGCTGGGCCGATCCAAAGCCAGGAGCCTGGGGCTTCCTCCGGGTCTCCCACGTGTGTGCAGAGGCATACACACTTGGGCCATCTTCTGCTGCTTTCCCAGTTGCATTAGCAGGGAGCTGGATTGGAAGTGGAACAGGCGGGACTTGAACCAGTGTTCATAGATGCTGGCACTGCAGGTGACAGCTTTAGCTGCTACACCAAAGCACTGGCCCCTATTCATTTATTCTATTTTTATTTTTATTTTTTTCGACAGGCAGAGTGGATAGTGAGAGAGAGAGAGAGAGAGAGAGGTCTTCCTTTTTGCCATTGGTTCACCCTCCAATGGCCGCCATGGCCGGCACACTGTGGCCGGTGCATCGTGCTGATCCGAAGCCAGGAGCAAGGTGCTTCTCCTGGTCTCCCATGCGGGTGCAGGGCCCAAGGACTTGGGCCATCCTCCACTGCACTCCCGGGCCATAGCAGAGAGCTGGCCTGGAAGAGGGGCAACCAGGACAGAATCCGGCACCCCGACCAGGACTAGAACCCAGTGTGCTGGCGCTGCAGGCAGAGGATTAGCCTATTGAGCTGCGGCTCCAGCCTTATTCATTTATTTTTAAAGATTTTCCATCTGTTGGTTCATTCCCCCAAATACCTGCAACAGCCAGAGCTGAGCCAGGCTTCAAAACCAAGAACCAGAAGCTCCATCTGGGTCTCCCACATGGGATGCAGCCTGGGCCATCATCTACTGCCTCCTAGCCACATTAGCAGGCTGCTAGACAGGAGGCATGGATTAGCCAGGACTTGAACCAGGCCCTCTGATATGGGATGTGGGCATAACCCACTGCACCACAATGCTGGCTCCCAATACGTCTTTTTCTCTTTTTTAAAGACATTATGGGGGACTAAAGTAACTAAGAGAGTGTACCATGTTCATGAATGGGAAAACTCAATATAGTAAGGATGGCAATTCCTTTCAGAATCCAACAGGGGATTTTATAGGCTTGGCAAGCTGATTCTAAAATGTATACCAAGGACAGAAGAGCTAAATGAATTTTCAAGAATAAAGATGGTAGATGGAGAAACCACACTATTATAAACCTGTAATATTTAATACATGAGCTATTAGTGGGAGGACAGAGACCAACAGATCACAAGCCCATGTATTCATGGGTTCTTTCTAGACAACCGAGGTGGCATTCCAAATGAGTGGAAGAGAATGAGCCATTTGACAGCTAATGCTCCTCCATCATACCTGAGATTCATTTCCAAGAGCTGAGAGCGGCCGGCGTCGCGGCTCAATAGGCTAATTCTCCACCTAGCGGTGCCGGCACACCAGGTTCTAGTCCCAGTCGGGGTGCCGGATTCTGTCCCGGTTGCCCCTCTTCCAGGCCAGCTCTCTGCTGTGGCCCGGGAGTGCAGTGGAGGATGGCCCAAGTGCTTGGGCCCTGCACCCCATGGGAGACCAGGATAAGTACCTGGCTCCTGCCATCGGATCAGCGCGGTGCGCCGGCCGCAGTGCACCGGCCGCGGCGGCCATTGAAGGGTGAACCAATGGCAAAAAGGAAGACCTTTCTCTCTGTCTCTCTCTCTCACTGTCCACTCTGCCTGTCAAAAATAAAAATAAAATAAAAAAGAGCTGAGAGCGCTAGTGCTCCTGACAAGCAAAATTGTAAAAACTCCTTTGGGTTCCTGTCAGCCTGTGGTCACATTTTCATCAGCTGATCCATACATAGCCTTGTTTTATGTGTGCTTCTGTTTAAAGACATTTTATTTCATGTT